>NC_044248.1:14719892-14774892 GCF_003957555.1 Calypte anna | reverse complement strand
ACAGTTCTGTTCGAGAGAAACACCAGAGGAACGAGCGAGACCTGTTATTGGAGGAGAATGCTGGGTCTCGCCTTAAGTTTTTTCTCCTCCGTTTGCTCAGGGCAACAGAGCATCTTTTCCTCTCCTTGCCTCATATCTTCCGGTATTTAAAACCTTTCCGAGGAAGCTGAGAATTTCCTGAGGTGCTTTCGGCTCGCTCTGTCCGGCTGACAGGAGCACGACTCGCTTCGTCTCCCGCGGCCGGGCGGGAAGGACCGGTCTCTGTGGCCGAGGAGTCCCTCAACGGGGGACGGGGCCCTCCGGCGGGGGTCCTGGGGCAGCCGAGGGGGAAGAGGCCGGGCAGAGGCCGAGGAAAGCTTTCCGCGGCGGGAACCCCCTCCCCCGTCCTCTCTGCCTGGATAAAGCCCTTCCTGACAGGGGAGGGAAGGGGCAGGCTGCAGGGCAATGGTTTTCCTTTGGTCTCAGTGTGTGTTCTGTAAAGTTGTGACAGATTATTAGTAAAGGGAGGGGTTTCACAGTTTGATGAAGATATAACACACTCTGCACTATCCATCCTCTGGGCCCATTCATCAGAGGCAGGGAAAGGGGGAAAGAGGAGCTCTGTTCCTCTTCCGCAGAGCAATTCATCACTGCGGCTGAATTAGGGAATTTTGTCCTCCAGCGACGCGCTCCCCTGGTCGCGATCCTGGGACCTCTGGTCGGTCAGCTCTGGCCGAGATCAGCCCCGCGGAGGGATGGGGGCAGTCCCGCTCCCCCAACCCTCCACCCCGCCCCTCACCGCACCCGGGAAGGGATGGCCGTCTGCACGGCCGCTGGGCTGGTGCCCCTGGAGCAGGGAGTGCGGGCACTCACGGGGGTCCCGGCTACCCTCTCCCCCTCCAGGGCAAGATCTGCCTGCCACAGGAGACATGTAGCGCCTCGGAAAGTAAAGCTTAAGTGCCGTGTTGAGGAAGCAGGAGGGATGAAGAGGGACAGACGGACAAACATATAGATAGATGTGGATGGGGAGAGGATGCTCCTACTGCAGTCTTTTGTTTGGGAATGAGTGATTCTTATTGTCTGTCTACGCGGAGAAATGAGGAAATTAATTGCAACCAATTAATAATTAATCCCGTTTAAACAGCTTTATTATCACCCACGAACGAGAGGGAATAGGTCTGATAACCCCCCGAAGACCGAATGTCAAGTTTAACCAAATAGTTATTGCTTTATCAAACAGAGTCTGCAAATAAATTAATCAAAAGCAAATATGTTCTTTGTGCGGCTCATTTGCTGGTAATGGATGGATATGAAGATTTGCCGATATTATTGTCTGTCATTCAATCTAACAAAGTGAACATTTATTGCATATATATTAAAAATTATCCCTTAATCGAGTGGGGCTGGGGTTGCAGTTATTGGAGTCTTCCCAGAGGTGAAGTCCCCTTGGATAGGAGCGGGGAGGGCTGCTCTTCGCCTCCCGTGCGATTCCCTTCGGAACATGTTTCAAAATTGCTTTAATCCACCGCTAAATTGAGCTGTTTTACTAACTGTCCACGATATCGTAAACAGTTTGAGGAGCTAATGGACGAGATGTTATAAAAATAGTGGACGTAAGGCACAGAAGAGGCGATATGTTCGCCCAGGAGTGATGGCCGGGGACCCAGCCACGGCAAACAAGCACTCTTTGTCTCCCTCTTGCTTACATCATTTTCTAATTAGGCATAAAATTGTCTTCATATACTGGTATCGCTGGCTTCATAAACATAACCATTATAGTTCATAAGGACCCCATTGTAGGGAGCCCCTCTCAAAATAGAAAAGGATCTGGAAAGGCCCAGAGAAAAAAAAAATCCCCTTTGTTTTCTCTTTTGAGAAGACGGATGGGCAATGTCACGCAGATGATTACTTTGGACTATTACATTGTCAGAAAGGAAGAATTTCCCTATTAATAAAGGGATTATAGGGGAGCGATGGAGCTGGATGATGGAGGCTGGCGAGGGTGCGTGGGTCGCCAGCGAGGACCTTCACAGCCCGGCCCAGCCCGACACGGCCCGGCCCGCGGGACCCGTGGGATTCCCGCCGTGGCATTCCCGGGAGTGAGCCCGGCCGTGGCTTAGTGCCACACACCCGCGGAGCAGCGGGCAGCCCCGGCCCCGGCGCCGGGATAACTGGATGGAGATGGATGGAGCCGCCTATCGCCCCCGACGCCGTGTCAGCCCCCGGACAATTACTGTCTCCAGAGGGATGGACAGACTGACTGACACTGACCTCTGCCCACGAGCCCACTGGCGGCCCCGAGGAGCTTATGTGCAATTTGCTGGATTTCGTTTACAATAACCCGACTTGACATAAATAACTCTCCATGCTGTGTCTACGCCCGCCTGACCTCCTGAACCGGCGCGGAAACACTGCCGTATTGATCAGGGGCGCGGTTTTTGGGTTTGGGCTTTTTTTTCGGGTTTTTTTCGGTTTGCTTTTTTTTTTCTCTTTTTGGTCCATGAAGACCCTCTCACTCCCTGCCCCGGTCCGCGCGCTCCCCCTAGCCGGACCCGGCCCAGTCCTCGCAGCGGGGCGGCAGCAGGGCCCGGTCGATTCCCCATGAAGGGCTAAACAGAGCCCGGCTGAACAGAGAGGGTGGTCCTTTTTTCTAGAACCCCATTTTCCCTCTCGGACGCTTTTCCGAGGTTAAAAAGCTACAGGAGTTACTTTTCATGTCACGACAGCCAGCTCCCCGGGGTCGGCTGGAGTCGCGACACACCGGGGAGGGGTGGAAGTCCCGGTGAGGCATTGGCTTCCTGTAAGCCTCCCCCCGCTGGCTCTTCCGTCCTTTCCCGCTGGTACTCAGGCCAGACCTTTTTCCTCAGCCCTGGTCGACAGCTCCGCAAGGCTAGAGGGATAGAGGAAAAAATAAATAATTCAGAAGGAAAATAAAGGGTCTGGAAAGGGACTCCCCGGCAGAAGCGGAGCGGGACCGGCGTTATCCATTTAGTGTGACATATGGAAATCTCAAGGCGGATCCACAATTAAAGGAGCCGGCCCTCCGTCCTTTATTCCCTTCTAACTTTTGTGTTAAATGTTAACAGCCTGGCGCTATCCATTCTGCCTCTATTACCAAGTGAATGTTGACTCCAAGGCTGCCTTCCTTTCTGCCTATTCTGGGGCTGCCTCCCACGCAGATTTATGTATTTTTGATATTAAATTCTTTCTATCATTAAACCTGCTCTCTTGTTGACTTTCATTGACCTCTGCCCTTGTCCCCATACTTTTCCATATTTAATACAGGAACATTTTTGCCAGTGCCCTCCCCTCTTTGTTCCCTCCTGGTTGACTGCCGTCCCTAATGGCATGTGCTATTTGCTCTGTTGTTGAACTTGGTAGGGTCACATAGTCCTGTGCTGTGATATCCTCCGCATTTCCAGCCCTGCTATTCTGGGGAGTTGCCTTGTGGAACAAGTTTTTTTTTTCCCTAGTTACCGGCTTCCTAATGACTTGAGCAAACACCTTCGCTAATGATCCCCCAGGCTCCCAAATCCCCTCGGGGTTTTGTTTAGCTGAACTAGTGCTCTGCCTGTCCCACTGGTAGCGTGGCCTCTCTGACCTGAGACATCGCAGCTCTTCTCCTTGGAGCGGGCTGCCTTGTCCAGCTCCGCCTGGGCCAAAGGCCAGGATCATGGGAGCATTGCATGCCACCAGCTGCTTGAGGTGACACCGAGTTACAAAGAAGAACCGCCAAAGGAAACTTTGGCTCACAGAGGCAAATGAATGTGTTCATTTATCTCCTCTGACTCCGCGGTCCGCAGCGTGCCTCGGCCCTGCAGCTTGGCTGGGGGAGAGGGTAAACGTCCTTCCCAAGAAAGATTGGCTCACTTCTCCTAGGCCGGTCTGTTCAGTATCATTATGTGACCGGTTTTCAGAATTGAAGTTGCCTGGTGTTTTGATTCTTCCCTGACTGTGCAGTTGTGCCCTGGAGGTCCCTTCAAAATGGATGCTAATTGTTGGGGCTGCACACTGCTGCCTGCTAAAATGCCCCAGAGCTCCCAGGCCCTGCTCCTCAATGGCTTAATTGACAAGGACTTGTCTGTATTTAGGAGCAGCTGGTCCAAAGCATTGGCACATCAGTGCAATCTTAACACAGCATCCCTAGCCTGGAGGAGTATGAGGGTAAACGTGGTTAAAATGAAGGAAGATTTATAGTCAGCCCCCTTGGGTAATGCGACAGAAGACAGCTACCAAGATTTTCCCTACTAGGGGTTTCATTCATCAGCTTCCCAGCCTTGGTAACGTGTCTAGGAGCCACGTTCCAGCTATTATTAATAATAGGATGTGTCCATTTAGCACAATTAGGCAGGTGACAATATTCCATAATAATGCCTGGCCCTGAACGAGACGGTGAGCCGCTAACAAACCCATCCCTGGCTGAGCAGCGCCGGGGCTCTGTGCCACAGACACGGCTCGAGTGGTCCGGGCTGGGCCAGGAGCAGCCAGCGCTCATCTACCTGCTAAGCCCCCCGCCAGGAGCTCAACGTGTTGCCAGCTAAAGCCTGGCAGGCATCGCTTTATCCTGCTCTTATGAGGAGAGCAGGGAAAAAGCTGCTCCCGCTGAACTGCTTCCTCCAAACCCTGTGTGCGGCACTCTGAAGACATATCGGGTTAAAAAGTCATCCTCCGTTTCTTCACCGCATTTTAAATTAAAGCTTTCTTTCATTTCGGTTGCACAGATGAAATATATATATTTACATTTTTCCCCCCCACTCTCTGTCAAGGTTTCTTCTCGTGACCTTGCCGCTTATATGATTTAAACTTATCTGATTTCTAAAAAGGAACGGCTGGGTTTATTTTCCGCACAGGGTTATTCAGCGTTTTACAAAGAAGGTTTATGGCGCGGCTTAAAACTAAGAGGTTTTTTGTTGTTGTTGTTTTGCAATGTGTGGGAAATACTTTTATGGTCACACAGTTCCCCCCATGAATAGGGATAATAGGTTAG
Organism: Calypte anna; assembly: GCF_003957555.1. NCBI lineage: Eukaryota > Metazoa > Chordata > Aves > Apodiformes > Trochilidae > Calypte > Calypte anna. The sequence continues at coordinate 14,769,926 of NC_044248.1, read as the reverse complement.
GGATCCTCATTGAAATTTGAAGTTTTTAAACAGAAATTCTCTAACTTTTGCTCGTTTTCTCAACTTTTTTCGTAGGAACAATGCCAACATTGAAGCCCGCGGTTGGAGTCTGCACAGTTGGAGATCTTTGGTGCCATTTTAGACATCTTTGGATTTCATCAATCAAAGTGACTGCAATTTTCCATAAAAACCCTGAATTTGGGTCAGAAAGTGGGCAAAGCAGATAAAGATCGTTCGAGCTGTCTTATAAGATGATAAATAGATATCCTTTCAGTCCAACAATGCAAGAAGTGCAGTTTTGTAATTCACTTCCATTGGCTTTGAATGCAGTGAGTCGAAACAATTTATACATGTTTTCCCATGGTTAGAAGATGTCTTTACATACTTGTCAATAGTAACTTGACCTTTTTCCCCATTGAGCTATGAAGAGGTACTTTTTTTTTTTTTTTTTTTTTTTTCTTCTTCTAGAGTACAGAAAAGGGTTGGGTTTTGGTTCCTTTTTTTATGTGGGTTTTGTTTGTTTGTTTGTGTTGTGTTTTGTTGGTTTGGTTTGGTTTTACTCTCCTCCCTTTCTTTCTTTTAGACACTAAATAAATAGGTTATTTATTTTTATCCCGAGGTATAAGCAAATGCTAGGTTGTTCACTCCAGCTTACCACTCTGCCGAAGAGGTATTTTGCTCCCTGCCGCGGTCGGAGAGAGATTTTAGCAAGACCTGTTGGGTTTGCTCAATGTATTCTTGAGCTTGGCAGAATGGTCTTTCATTCGGGGGAGAGGGGGTGGCCTTCAGGGGGGAAGCCCTAAAAGTCTGGGGCAGAGACCTCGGTGGGTCCTGCCAGCCTGCCACAGCTGGCAGAGCCGCATCGTGGGGCCGGTGGGGAGGCTTTTTCCCTCCCGGCTTTCTGGCCTCTCCCGGCTTCAGTCCCACAGCTCCCGTCCGGCAAGAGGAGGAATGTCTTGCAGGGAAAAGTCTGTGCTGGGAACGGCCTGTTAGATGTTCCACGCATTCGGGGGGGGCGGGGGGTGGGATTGGGACGGGCAGCTCATTTCGTAAGGCCAGAAGAGGTGTGGAAACACCTTTAGCATCATCAGCATCAGGGCACCCTTCTGGGGGCGTTTCGAAAAGTAAGCATTGGCTTAGGGCTGCAGGATGGGGAAACTCAAGCACGGAGCCTCTTTCCCATGGCTGGGTCGGAGAGGGCAATCGCACAGGGAGGTTTCTTTGTGCCCTCTGTCTCATCGCTATGAAGTGGAAAACCCTTCTTGGAACAGGACAGGTGAAAAATATATGAGGGTTTGTATATGGGAGGCTTAAAATCCCTCAGTTTCTCGGGGATTTTCCCCAGCCCGCGCTGTCTCCGGGGATAACCTGTCCCAAACAGACTCCAGTCCTTGGCAAAGGAAAGCAGAGGGAGGAGGACCGGAGACAAGGCATTAGCTCTTGCCTTTCCTCCCTTCGCCTAGAACACGACAGCCCTGCTAAGTGCTGAGCGCTCCCTGCTAATGGATAATGACCTGCGGTGTGCAGCTGCCTCCTACTCCTCAGATAAAGGCCGCTTTTACTATTAATTACATTTGTAACACGAGTGCAGTATGTTCCCATTTAAAACAACCCAGAAACTGCAGCCTCTACTCTCCGGACTGCCCGCCCGGAGCACCCGTACCCTTCTGCTGAGAGCAGACAGGGGGCCCGGCCTCTCTCTGTCCTTTGGGGGAACATGCGGGGTGGAGAAGGTGGCCCACCTTCCGAAAAACATTGATGCCTCTTTCCACGTGGAAAGGCAGAGGTAAAGGATGAAAGCCACTCGTGGTCATTCGTGGCTTCCCACTGGGCCCCGTGAGTGTGAAGCAGACGATTCATGCCGTGAAAATTTCAAGGTTGCTAGCAGTTCCCCTCACTGAGGCAGATCTTGGGTGAAATTCCTCCTGAACGAGATAAACTCAATCCTTATTATTATTTGTCTGTGTGCCCCCATGTTGTTTTTTTCCCAAATGCTTGTTGTCCGCCCTCTTTCCTGCTGTAGAGCCGGAGGGAGGGGAACGATGCTACACAGCGGTGTCTGGAGCCGCAGCTGTCGCCAAGCTGGGCAGGTGCTTTGCCCAGAGAGGAGAAGTAGAGTCCACGGTGCCGCCTGGCTCCGGAAGCCAAGGCCCAGCCGAATCGTGTGCGGGGCCAGGGGAAGGTTGGGAACCGTGTGAGCACGGAACTAAAGCCTCCAGGCAGTCCCCCCTCACACCCCATCCCCGCAGCTGCAGTGGGGCTGCGGGAGGCTTTGGCACACCTCAGGAGAGCAAAACATGTCTTCGGACTTAGACTGCTTTAAAAATGCCTCTGTGTATTTATAATCTTGCAGACGGATCTTAGCTATAAGCACCCGGCAGTAGTAACAGCAGATTTTCTGGATAAGCCAGTCAGATTCAGGTTGCAGCTATAAATAGCGCGATAATAATAATTAGATTCTTAGGGAGAATTCCACTCTGTGCTAAGCGTCAAAAGCCACGCTATAAACAGGTAAAAGGATTTCTTCCTTGCCTCCTTGCTTGCTGTGTCCCTAAGTGTCCCTAAGCGAAGCCTGTCGGTGTTTCTGCTCTGCCAGTCCCGCTCCCGGCCGCGGGAGATCAGAGGCGGCGTAGCCGGTGGCGGGGAGATGCGGAACCGGGATGGAGCCTTCCTCGCGGCCCTCTGCCGTCCCTTCTTTCTTAATTTTTTTTTTTTCTTTCTTCCTTCCCTATTCCTTCAGTCTATCGGGCAAATATCTAAGGACACACTTGATGTTAAAACAGACGCCAGAAATGCCTACTTAGGCCCTTTCTTTTGTCACTGATTCTACGAGTACTGCTCCTCTTCCAAGAGAGAAGGAGCTGGCAGAACATCTCTGGGGGAGACCCGGGATGTTTTCACACCAGGAGCAAGGCTCATGCACCTGCTGAGAGGGACAGAGGAGTGAGGGCATTGGTGGAGCCATGTGGCTTTGCCCTGAAGGAAAATCAATAACCTTTGAATGTCATTCCCAGCCCCTGGCACCAGCCGGTTAACGATTCAGCCGGGCACCTTCTTCAGCAGCTTCAGCAGATGGTTTACCCAGGATGGTGAATATATCGTTACAGATTTTTCAGTCGACCTGGCTTTTAGCGGTGGAAATAATCCTCCTGGGTCCTTACTTTCTATCTCCCTTCCCTCTGACCGGGTTTAAGGGTGGCTTTCGGGCCCACTGGAGTCCTACGTCTTGTCTCGGAGGGAGAATCCTCTTTTCCTTGCTTTTTCCCTAGGACACTCCCTCGGATCAGGACATTGCTATAGGCCCGGACTGGGACTGCGATTTGCCCCGATGCGCCTGGGCTGGTTAACGAGGAGGCGGATGGGACGCACCGCCCCAGGCACATCAGGCCAGAGCAAACTTGGACGGCAAGGGACCGATCCGGTCCGGTGCGCAGCAGTCGGGTGGGGGAGAGCGGCGGGCCGGGGCCTAGAGGAAGATGCCCTGGGCCGGGGCAAGCGGTGCCACTCACGCCGGCGGGGGGCTCGCAGCTCACTGCAGCCCCTCTCCCCGGTCTCTCAAAGCTCCTTTCAGCCGCTCTGCAGGCTCCTCACCGGAGGAGGCTGGAGCTACATAAAAGCGCATTATGAAAATTATAATATCGGGCCCAGAGCATGTCCGAGGAGGCAGCGCGGCAGCTTTCAGGCATTGAGCCCCTGTTCAGCTGGGTTGAGCTGTAAAATATCCATTTGAATTCGATGCCTGAATGGAGCAGCAGCAAGAACAACAAGGACCGGAGCAACAGAGCTCTCTTTATCCCCCGTGCAACTTCCCCCTCCTCGGCTATTTCTTTCCTGTAGCACCTTTCTCCCGTATGGGCAAATTCAAGGGCTTTTCTTCTTCTCTTTTCTTCTTTCTGTTCTCTGAGCGGGAAGGGGGGATGGAGTGGCGGGGGGATGTGTGAGGGAGAGGCCTCGTGCCCTTCTCCGCCTGCCTCCCCGCAGGATGCTCCCGGAGCCGGTGGCTCGTCTGGTTGCAGTGCCGGAGGAAGGAGAGGGGGGAGTAGCACCAGGCACGCCTTGCTCAGCAGAACCGAGCTTCCCCCAGCACTCAGCTCCACACGGGGGAAAGAAACCTCTTTCCTCCATCCCGGAGAGCGGCCCTGTCTGCCTGCTTTAGCTTAGCATGACCCCAAATCCCATCGAGACTCGATACGAGGAGCCTCTTTTGGCTCACAGACCCCAAGGAGCCAGGGATGGGGAGTGACGGGTGGGTGAAAGGGGGGAGCGGCTTTGGCAGATATGATCTATGGAGGCAGATGAGCCGACCTGCTATTCAAAATACTACCCATTGTGTTGGTAATGGCCCGTTTATGACTGGAATAACTCCTTTAATATTAATAGAGCCTTTTAAGGCGGCGGTTTCCTGGGCGCTGGGCAGGCGGGCGAGCAGCGCAGGTGTTGGGGCAACCTGTGCAGGCGGTGGCCCGGCCGCAGCTCCCGGAGCAGGCAGCGAGCAGGTGCTGGCGGGACGCACACCCTCTGCGCCCGGGCAAACAAAGGCTCGACTCGCCCGGGGTCTGTGAGCATGAAGAATTGTTTAATTTCAGGGGAAAGTGAAAGGCTCTGCTTCTGCCGGGACGTGACATTTCCTGTGGTGAAGCCTGCATTGGCTGCTAATAGAGATCTAATTGATGGGTGAAGTCCCATTTCCGCGCTTTCTCCTTTATTGCTCCATCCAGTCTGTTGCAAAATATAACCTTAATCTGATTTAGCAATTCCTCCAGGATTCGGTGCAAGCTTATAGCACAGGAAAAATCGTTATTAAAAAAGTTAAAATACAGACTTGGACTCAGTGCGTTGCCTTTTTATTATTATTTTTTGTTTCTTTCTTTCTTCATGTTTTGGGTTTTTTGTGTGTGTGTGTGTGGGGATTTTTTACTTTCGTTTGTTTGTTTGTTTTTGGGTTTGTTTTTTTTTGTTTTTGTTTATTTGTTTAGACCCAACCCTACCGAGGCTCTTGACATTTAAGAAGTTTCCTTTCGGTACTCACTCCGAGTTTTATGACTATTAATATCAGAATGGCTGGTCGATAATGCAGCCTCCCTTCTTTGTTTTAAATGCTAATGTCAGCATTTCGGAGCGAGCTCCGGAGCGCGGCGCCGGGCGGGGACTGAAGCGCAGCCCCGACAGAGCGACCGTCCCCATCGTGTCCCCGTCCAGCAGCCCACCAACACCCGGGGTAGTGGGTGGCAAGGCAGCGACAGTTCGGAGATTGACGTCGTCAGGATAAAAAATGTAACGATAAATATCAACCGGCACCGTTTTGCTGGAGCTGATTTATCTTTCTCGTTTAAAATAACTCGTTTATTTCAAAAAGGCGGGCACAGGACCCAATGACAACCGGCCCCTGCATTCCCCGCCTGCAGGGCTGTGCGGGGTCCGTCCCCCTCTCTTGCCTGTAGACAGGCAGAGGGGTCTGGAGCAGTCCACGCCGCCCCGGCCTTTACCCCTCGGGGCTGTTCAGTGGGTCTGGTGGGACTGCTGTGTGCTTCCGAGGGGGAAGGAAGAGAGGCCCCGGGGGGCCGAAACCCCAGGCAGGGGTGTATGTGGGAAGGGGCTCCTTAAGCCGCTGTCCGGAGTGGCTGTCAGGCCAGGCTCATGTGCGGATGCAGCAGACAAGGCAGAGAAATTCCATTTAATTGATTTAATTATTTCTTTGCTTTTTTTTTTTTCGTTTGTTGGTTTGTGGGGTTTTGTTGTTGTTGTTTTTTGTTTTGTTTTGTTGGTGTTTCTGCTTTTGTGTTGGCTTTTTCCTTGAAATTTTGTTTGTTGGTTGTGTTTCTTTGGTGTTGTTGGGTTTTGTTGTTGTTGTTTGGTTTTGTTGGTTTTTTTTATAATTTCATAAAATACAAATAGCGAGAAGGAGTGTACAGGCATTCTGGACCTATACAAACTCTCTTCGGTCCCCCTTGATAGGTTTAATGAGGCGGAACGCGATGAAGGGGATTTGAACCGGTCTAAATGATTGATGAAGCCCGGGGCAAGGCTGAGCTTTTTCCGGATAAAGCCCCATACATCCCCTTATAATGGTTGGATAGTGGCAGGGCTGGACTCCTTCAAAAGCCGTGGCCCAGGCGTATTGAGAGGAAACAGGGAGGGAAGGTGCTCTGTTGTTACCTAATCAGCTTGTGCACTGAGCCACCAGCCGCCCGAAGCAGCAGAGTGCTGCCGGGAAGTGAGGAGGATGAACGGGGGAATTTCTCACCCCCCCTCCCTCCCCCCCCATCTGGCACTCCCGTGGCACAGCCTGGCCCGGCACGGCAGGGCTGGCAGCTTTCAGTCACCCACTGAATGATGGGGACAGGCCCATAAGCGAGGGGACACAGGTCTGCCCTTAAAAGAAAAGTCCTCCTGCCACAGCATGGACTGGGGCTTAGGTGATGGAGAAGTATGAGATGTGTGATTGTATGAGACATTTCAGACATTGGAATGGGCTGCCCAGGAAAGTAGTGGATTCTCTATCCCTGGGGATATTTAAAAAGAGACTGGATGTGGCACTCAGTGCCATGGTCTGGGAACTGCGGTGGTAGTGGATCAATGGTTGGACTTGATGATCTCAGAGGTCCCTTCCAACCCAGCCAATTCTATGATTCTATGATTATATGATTCTATGAGATGCAACAAGACCAAGTATGTGTTCCTTTTCTTGGATCACAAAACGCTCATGCAGCACTACAGGCTTGGAGAAGAGTAACTGGAAATCTTCCCAGAGGAGAAGCTCAACACCCAGATGAATACGTGAGCCATCAGGATGTGCCCAGGTGGTCCAGAAGGCCAACAACATCCTGGCTTGTGTCAGAAATAGTGTGGCCAGCAGGACAAGGGAAGCAATTGTTCCCCTGTACTAAGCACTAGTGAGGCTGCACCACAAATCTTGTGTTCAGTTTTGGGCCTTTCACTGCAAGAAGGACATTGAGGTGCTGGAGTGTGTCTAGAGAGGGGCAACAAAGCTGACGAAGGGTCAAGAGCACAAGTCTTATGAGGGGAGGCTGAGGGAACTGGGGTTGTTCAGTCTGTGGAAAAGGAGGCTGAGGGGAAGACCTTATCACTTTCTACAGCCACCTGAAAGGAGGTTGTAGTGAGGTAGGTGTTGGTCTCTTCTCCCAACTAACAACAGATAGCACCAAAAAAATGTCCTTAAGTTGAATATTAGGAAAAATTTCTTTACTGAAGGAGTTGTCAGGGACTGTGAACAGGCTGCACAGTGAAGAGTCAACATTCCTGCAGGTGTTTAAAAGTCATGTAGACATGGTGCTTAGGACATGCATTAGTGGTGGACTTAGCAGTCCTATGTCAGGTTAATGGCTAGACTCAATGATCTTAAAAGGTCTTTTCCAGCCAAAACAATTCTATGATTCTATGAGATGGTGCCCATCATGGTATGATCCTTCTGATGGGACCACACATCTGTATGACGGCAATACACTCACATGTACCCAAATATACACAGGGGCACTCACCAGCTCCCAGACACACAGAGGGAGTAAAAGTGGGACAACAGCTATGGATGTTGCAGTAGTAAGAAAAAACAGATTTAAATAAGGGGTGGTAAAAAAATCTCGTTTGCAACATCCCAAAAGTTTCAGTGAAATAAGACCTACAAATCTGATATAATCCACCATGAGGTCCTAAAGGCTTCTTAGCCTAGCTGACCACTCTTCTCTCAGCTGGGAGAGATGTAAGCCAAACCCAGCCCATAGAGAAAATGGACTTTGTGGCAATCATCCCTTGTGGCCCCACTGGGATGGTGCTGCTGGTGGAAAGCCATTCTGGCAGGCAAGGCATAAAACTGAGTCCCCCATCCTAACTTATAAGGAGTGCCAAGTGTCCTAGTATGGTGGCATGGCTAGATTTGTGTGAAACTTCCTCACACTAAGAGCTTTTTTTTTCCCTCCAGACTAAACCAGCTTCTTTAGGTAAACTAAAACTAATGCTGCATAATGGCTTCTTAAAAAGCCCTATTTTTAAAAAGACTGCTTTGCAAACATATCCAAATGAACACAGCAGCCTACAAGAATGAGACTTGAATTCAAGTCCCCAATTCAGTGACTGAAATGTGCAAGATGGTGTGCCCAAATATTGTGTAAAATCAGTGGTAGGAAAGAGTTGTGTGTAAAAATATGTTCTCTCAAAGACTGACTCTAAACTTTGCCTGTGTCTTTCCACTTAACAGCAAAACACAGTGTAACTGCAAGGACAAGAACATTTTGAGGTCCTGCTGTTAGGGTTCCTGAGATGGATAAAATAAATATGCTACAGTGTCTTGTATTTTTCAGTATAGCAAAGTGCTAGAAACAATCTTTTCACCTACTTGAAAGTGCAGCATGAAAAAAAAGGCAGTCTGAATTATTTTTGCAGAGATAGAATTCAAATGAGAACAGTTTGTAGGTGCAAAAGGATTGCTATTCATTTTTTTCTCTTCCTCTCTATCAGTTCGGCTTTGATCATGCACATCTGGGACCAACATCTCAATCCTGAATCATATAAAGCTCTTTCTGTAATCACTAAGTCAAAAATCTTGGTCATCTTGTAAAATCCTACTGACTTTCAAGGAACTGTTTTCACCCACAGAGTGAGAGGGTCTAAGAGAGGACAAAGTAGTGACCCTTCCAGATGTGACCTGCACCCTCCTCATCAGCTGCCTTGGGGTGGGAGTGCTCATGCTGGTGCCTAGCAGCAAAGGTAAAAAAACCTCACTGAAACAGAATAATTCCACTAACTCCATACCATGCAGCAGTTCCTGATTCCCAGGAAGTTAAGAATGAATAACAGAACAAATTTATTAAGAAATGCGTATGAAGGGTGAGTCATGATTATTGTTGTCTTGCAAAATCCATAGAGCTTTGGAAAAATAAAAATAAAAATTAAAAAAGAGACAAAAGAAATCATCGAGTCAAATTAAATTATTAGGACAGTGTAATTTGTCTCTGAAAAGCAAACAAAGACATTTGGGACCATGGCAAGAGACACTGCTGTTTTCCTTGTCCTAGACATGAACTCTATTACAGCTATCAATCATCAATCTCCTTTTATCTCTAAATTATCTTTATTTTAATATTAAGAATAACATTACAGCATATTCTAGCCTACTCTGGTATGTCCAAAGATCTCAAGGCATTTTCCAGTTAGTTGTGAATGAGAAGAAAAAAACCCGAAAACTGTTAGTTTGTATCTAGTTACTGACTCCTTCCTAGAGATCTTAATGCACACACAAGTTTCACAGCTTGGCAACAAAGTATTGGCAAATAACCTTTATCTACTTTTTACGTTATAAAAAGAGGTGCAATGAGTTAAAAATCAGTGCGTAGTTTGACTTGGAAACTGGGACTGTCTACTATTAAAAAATGTCAGAATCCAAGTATGATGACTGCTAGTCTGATTTCTTCCCAGCAAATCTGTCTCCCCTGTGTCACTGCTAATACTGAACTGTTCCTCCCGGCCCGGCCCGGCACTTGCGGGCCTCTTCTGGGAGGAGCATCCAAGTGTTCCAAGCAGCTCCATAGCACCTCTCCTTTCCTGGGATATTCACAAAAAGTACTGCACAGGCACACTAAGGCCAGCGAACTGGCTCTGCAGGCGAATTTATGGGTAATGCAGTTACTACCTTGACAATTTTAACACCCAGTCCTGCCTGGAATCAGTTATTTGGTTAACTGTATCACCTCAAATGTGCTCTTTGGTGTGCTTTTTCTCCACTCTCAAATATGCAAGGTGGAGCAGAAGATAGGAAGAGAGCCTAGAAAGTTGAGGGCAATAACCATCCAGGGGTTTTTCTGCAGGTGCAACATCAGTGGGATCAGAGCAGTCAGAGGCACTGGAAACCACAGCAGCTGGGAGCTTGCCAGCTTTCATTTCTTTTTAAGGCGGAAAATATAAATTTAAAAGTTCAGCTTCTTCCCAGTACTGTAATTTGGTAGAAACTGTTTACAAGTTTCATCCTTCCACAGGGATTTGAGGCAAACCAAGGAACAATAGGGTAATTTGATATTTTAATTCAAAAGATGTTTTCTTCCTCATCAGTAATAACAAAACTGCACAATGATATGAGCTCTTTTTCAGTTTATGTTAACAAAGGCTCCTTTATACAATAGAGCTACCTCTGGGTGTGTGTATAGCCAGAATATTTCTCTGATGAAGTGCAGGGTCAAGTGACCAACTGCATGTAGCCTGTTTAACCAGTACCACTCATCTGTAAACTGGTGTTAGATTAGAAAAGTCAGTCAAAAGCTGCTCATTTCCTCTAAATATAGAATTTCCTCTAACAGAACTGAACAGATTCAATACCTGTATGGATAATAACTAGCATTTAGGAGTTGAGATAGAGAATTTGGAGCTTTTTTTAATTTATTTTTAAATTTTTTTTTAACTTAGGCCAATGAGCTTTCCTGAATGTGACCACTTCTCTTGCACTTGCAGCTAGATGTCTTTTTCCTAATAACAGATTCGAAAGGTCTTGCTCGTGTAGAACTCAAAATTATTTTTTTCTTCAGTAAGAAAAATCCAACTCTTACCCATTTCACCAGATTGCAAGGAATGTATTATCCACCCTTTCACTGTCATTCTGTCATTTTGTTTCAAACTGTCCTCTTAGTTCCCATGTTAAGGGACACATTTGGGCAAAAGCATGCATGCACACTAACATACAACCCAAAGAGCAGGATTACATGAGCCTTATTTACTCAGGAAGTCAAAAAAAAAAAATAAATTCCCTTAGAGTTTTCCTGAATGTTTCTCATGGTGAATACATGTAGCATTTACTTAAATGCTTAAGTTTTTCAGGCTTTTTTTTTTTTTTTTTTTTTTTTTTTTTTTTAACAGGGAGATATTGGCCTTGCTGTTTACAGATGAAGTTGTGACCAAAGATTAAAGAGTTTAAAGTCTTCACACCTTTTACAGATATTCAAAACAAAGCAGACAGGAACATCTGCTGAGACTTTCCAGGCTGGACACTTTAAGTTAGGTCTCCAGAGTATATATGTGTCTGTTGCATGTGTGTGCAACCAAATACAAAATGGCTTGTGTTTAGAGATGCTGAGTAGCCACTCTTAGACATCTTATTATGGTATTATTTTTACTGCAGAGGAAATGCTCAATACTCATTTAGAATTCCCACTTTTACTTAGAGTATTTTCTTTGTGAACAGAGCCTCTTTGCTCGACCAGCACTGCCGTACATAGGGGCTGGAAAGTGTCTCAGCCCTTTAGATGGCTTCAACAACAGAAGCACAGGCAGTGAAATGAGCAACAAAGATTAGTGGTGCTGTGTCCCCCTTGTCTTTTTGCAGAGGCTCCTCCTGTCAGTGGTCAGTTATTAGAACAGAAGAACAAAGTGCCGAAGCTGCCTGGAGCTCCATTCAGCCGCGCGGTTGCCCAGGCAGGCAGGCAGGCCAGCAGCCAGAAGCCAGCAGGCAGAATTTAACAGCCACGCTTCCAAATGCTGGTAACAGCTATCAATGGATCCATAACTCTCAGCTCTCCAGATATGGGGTCATCTCTCAATACTACCCCACTGTCATATACAACATTTGTCTTGTCCCGCATTCAACTAATTGTGTCAGTCTATGGGGTGACTCCATAATACACGTATACAATAGCACAATGAAAGCAATAATCTCCTGCCCAGTCTCTTTATTTATTTAAGTGCTATTACAAAGTTTCCTGCAGCAAAGAGAAGCTGGGAGGCTACAACCTATTCCAGCCATGCAACAGACATCCAGTTGAAAGAAAGAATGTGGCGGCTTAAACAAGTTACGTGTTTCTGTGACACTTTTTACTTGGTCCTGACAACAGTACAGAGTGGTGATGAGGGGAAGGGGAAGTGGTTTCACTAATATTTCAAAATATCTGGCACAAAAAAGAAGCAGGAATTCTAATAAACCAAATTCGTGATTCCCAAGTAATTATTTTTCCTTCTGATATTTTTAAGAGTGCAAATACAAGATATATAAAATAGCTCGAAGCTTTCTCAGTTTAATGATTTTGTGGCTCTAGTTTTTGAAGTCCTAATATCATTATGTATTTTTAACATAAATAACTTCTGTAGTAGTAAAATGACTACTTCTTATTCGAAAATTCTGTTCAGAGGATTACAATAAAGTACCAGATATTGCTGTTCTCAGCATCATTGCATTAATTGCACAAATGACTGCATTTGCCTAATGTTCATAAGCCTCATAATCAATCAGGGTTCCTTCTTGCTCTTACTATCATCCTGACACACAGCCAGCTCCCATTTTACAAGCACTCACACCTCTTTGTCCCAGCCAAGCCTGGATGTTTCAAGGCTGAAACCTTCACTCCTTGAACCAACCAGGAACTTCTGGGGCTGTTTGCTGGAATCAAGGTGGCCCCCTAATTTCTGCAAGTTTCTGCAGGTCACTAAGAGATACCCATTGACTATAAAATCCTTGTAGATACCACCATGACTTATTCTCCAGTGTTTATTGCATCACCTGGTGATTCTGCTAGCAGTAGTGGAGACCTTCCTGCATGGGCTTTGTACCAAGGCAGACAGAGACAACTACGCCGAGATCTTTGAAGAGTCTACATTTTACATTCTATCCCAAGTGCTATCCATCCTAAAAACAGTCCAGCCATATTCAGTTTCCACCAAGAGACTGAATACAGTCTGAAAAGCCAGCTGCAGAGAAGTCTTCTCAAATAGGCAGATCATTAGATTAAGCAGTGAGGCAGAGATTTTGTAGCAGGAAGTTCAATACATCACAAAATGTCTCAAATATTCCAGGATGGAAAGTTTTCTGATCAATACTGCCAAAGGCAATAGCTGCAGGTACCTGGAGTGGAAGGACCTACAGAGAACTGGGCTCATGCTGGAGCATCAAAACCAAAGCAAGCACCCTCAGAGGAAGACAGTGGCTGGCTCAATAGAGAGCATGTGCAGGCAGCTCTGACTTGTCAAACTGAGCTCTGCTTAGTTTGCTGCAGTGTTGTGAATGAGTTTTCAAAGCTAATTATATTTCAGAGAGAAGAAAATCCAGAGTCCTCAAGGCCCCTGTCTGTAAAGGTTTAACTACGGGAGATCTAATAGTACCATGAGACTTTTTTCAGAACTTAATAACCTGACTGAATAACAAAAGAGAATTCATGGAAAAAACAGTCCTGCCCTCTGTTCTCTCTGTTCTCCTACAGCTCTGAATCTGTAGTGGTTGGAAGAAGCTTCCTAGGAGAAGTTCATAGGACACAAATGATGATAGGATGAGAGCTATGGTGCTGGAATAGATCAGAAATAAGTTAAAGGGTATCTCTTTAAAGAGACAGAAAAAGCAGTTAAAAGCTTTAATACAATTATAAGCTTTTATATGGAGACCTCAGGGTATTTGCAATCAAATGTTCCTTAAAACAAAGACAAAACTTCTCATATTTTAAATTAAATCCTTCAAATTCTCTTCTTATTTGGACTGATCTTCCCAGAGGGCCAATGCCAGGATTCTAAGATTTTTAGCACTGAAGATGATCAAAACCCCCAAAATTATGTCAATGGTGCATCGGCCTGGTTCCCTATAGCAGCTCCTACACTCAGGAATGATTGCATCTAGGACTCCAACCTTCCTAATGAGATAAAGCAAGGGGACAAGTTCACACAAGATTTACCGATTGTAAAACCTCTCTTGCAATGAATATTTCTAATGTTAATCAAGCAAAAAGCTGTAACATTAGTAGGTAAGTTACAGGGTTAAACAACCAGAAAATGTAAGTATTTAGTACATCATTTAGCTCATAGTCCTAATTGTGGCAAAATTTTCCTGAAAGCAAATGAATGAGGTCTGCAAGATGTGTCCCATTATTGCCTGTTCCATTCACTTGCATGCCAGTGCTTACTCCCATTCCCAGCACAAGGGAGAAGTGGGAAGTTTGTTACGTGGGAGCACGGCAGTGGTGGAGACAGCACGTTTGTTACAGAATGTAATTTAAAGTACCTAACAACTGGAGATGTCTCACATGGGGCCAGACCATGCATGAATTACATGTGCACAGACAGAAGAGCAGACTCTGAGTCACTGGGAAGTGAGCTGCTTTCTGTAGATGACTCCTTTCAGAATATAAAGGCATCTTCTAAAAGACCATCTCCAAGAAAAAAAACCTTTCTCTCTATGTATATATATATGTAGCAATTCTCTACATAAATGCAGCTGAAATACTTAGGATTTTCAGCAATGCTGTAACATTTATATAACTACACAGTCACTATCTATTCCATATACACAAACATCCGCCTACTCAGAAAATAATTGTGGATAATTCAATGTTCAGATTCGATAATGGATGCTCAAATAAATATGAGAATTCCAAGCAAATTTGTGCAAATGAAAAAAGATTTCCTCTGACATAATGGCATGGTGCAAGGCTGTCTGTAATGAGCTGTAATTTGTCTGGAAGAGCATTTTAAAGGGGTTGATCCATCCACTGGAAGACCAGCAACTGCTCTGAGACTAAAAGCAATGAGCCAGCCTGCCTCGTCTCAGAGGAAATTACACCACAAGCAGGCCAAATTTCTGACAACTTCCATAAATTATTTCAGATTTTCATATTTCAAATTTCATCTGCATTCATCATGTGAGTTTGACTGGGGAAAAATGTCTAGGAGGAGCTCTGCTAGCATTCAGTGCAGCAGTCCCAGGAGCCTGCCCTGGGACTAGATAATTGAATTTAGTTTTGATTAGATTATTCTTGCTGCAGTCTACTGCCAATCTGAAGTATTGTGCCTTCTCTTCTACTTAACCTTCCTGCCCCATGCCTGCTCCAGCCTGCATGCAGCTCTCTGTATTGCAGAATATATTTGAACAATCAAACTTAGGAGTTATTATTTTGCTTTCCATTGTCCATCCTTATAAAAGCACACATCTTTCACTGGGTTCCCTCTTCCCTGAAATCAGATTACTTCTTTTTTTTAAGTTTGTAATATTGTTTACCATTTTCAGTGGAAAGTGCCCTGTAATTTAGGTGGAAAATCTAAAATCATTACTACATCTCCGGATGATGCAACATACCATAAATAAGGATCATTCCTAAACAAGCCATAATCATCACTGGGCAATACACATGAGAATAAGAACAGGTAAATAATGAATTCATCCATCTACTTAACTAAAAATCTATTGTTAGCCAAAGTTATTAATCAAATCTTTAGCTAGTGGTCAATAGGAAAACAAAAAACCACACACCCTCTGAACTAGCTCAACAGCCTTTCTTTGGAAGTAATCCATTAGAAATGCAGTATATGAACTTTCAGCAAAAAATTCAACCCCATAAATGAAACACATTTATGAAAGAAGTGTTTCAGAACAACAACAAAACCCCTTCATGTGAAATGCATCTGAATGCATATAACATTATTACTAGCAGTAACAATATGCAATAAATACTTCTTAATATATAAACATTATTTTTCCACATTTACAGATTATAACTGAATTTATACATGTTTTGGGAGCAAAATATGTGTAACTCTTGAAGTTGTAGTCTGGGTTATTAGAAACACAGATAATGTAAACAAAGCTAATGCTGTTTTTTAAGTAATATCTATCACTTCCCTGTTATTGAGTTATTTCTTTTAACAATATAGGGGGTTTTGTTGCTGTGTGTCTGAACTGAAGACTTCAGATTCTTTATTGTTCTCCATTTTGATGAAAAAAATTGAATTGGGGGCTGTTATATTGAGTTTAGTTCAGTAAATATACTGAAATCATATTTTTGTTAGGAACTATCAATAAATCCAGTATAAGAAAAGTAATAAGATACAAATATGAGCAGGACCTTTGCAAAGGAAATATCACAAAGAGAGCGTGCCCATAAAATATATTAGGGAATGTGTTTTCTCCCTTGTGTTTGGAGAAAATACAGAAGGAATTACAAAGAACTGCATTACTTTTAATACAGATACAACATGTTAAATCAAGATGACTCTAACTGCTGGGGTATAATGTTTATGAAAATTATCAAATATGAACTGCTAACATATAAGTTGTTTTAAAAGGTCGTTATTTATCAGCTTGAAGATCTGTTTCTCATTAACACAATTTACCAACAGAAGACATCTTGTTCCAGAAAATGGCTCTATCTATGCACATACATCGATACTCGCACTCTATATGTATATACAGAGTTGTATGTATAAATACATATGTACACATACGTGCAATTTTTTTTGTGCATATCTACAGATAAATATACAGACAAATCTGCATTTTTAAAAATGTGGTATGTGTTAATTTAAGAAAGGACAACCTCTTCCTTAGATCTGTAGCAAATAAATGCTGATGAGAAGGAGGGGAAAATGAAACACTGTAAAGGAAGTATGGAATGTCCCACAAGGTGCAGGTGGAGGTAGAGAAAAACCAGCCATGTACTTGCTGTCTCTGAGTTCCACCCCATGGTCCTGATGTGCTGCATTTTCATAGCTGCAGCTCTGCTGGAGAAAAAGGATTTGGGTATGTAAGAAATGGCCTACAGACTCTGGAGTACAACTGCAATGGGCATGAGAAACTCAGAAAGGCTCCCCAGAATATGTGCGTTTCTTGCAGTTTCTTGAAGAATCTCCAGGGTGTCACAGGGAAGGAATTCTTCTGACATCATCTGGTTTTGTCTACATTTTATTAAAAAACAATTTACATTCAGCAATGGGAGCTGTCTTTAAGACCCATTGTTTTCCCTCGTTCCAAGCAGCATCAATGCCTCATTCCTGCTCTTACTGAACTCCAACACCCTCGGGCTGCGGCATTGTAGGGCCGGCTCAGGGCTGCCAGGAATGTGCGGGGCGGCTCCCGGAGACCCGCACCTGATGCGGAGACCACATGAGGCAGCAGCACGACTCATTTATTTCAGATGTCAGGCTCTCTGTCCAACTTTTGGTGGCTTTGTTACTTACGTTTTTCTTATGCACGTTTTACACTTGAACCTTAGGTCACGACTGGTGTTTCTTGCTTTGCAGTGGCTGGAAAAGCCCCTGTTTTCCTGCAGACATAGTCAGAAGTAATATGGGCTCCAAAGCCTTCAAATATATGACAAGTAACATACTTGAGCATAGATTGTGCTTCATTTGAAATACTGATGGGAATATACATTATTATTAATTAGAACCACACCAAATAGTTTCTATAATGCAAAATAATATTATAAGAATTATATTAAAAAAAGAGAAGTAGTCATGACTGTGTTCAGTCAATTATAATATAATTTATAGGTATTAAAATGAACAAACTATTTATGGGTTTCAAGTTGTGCAGAATTTCAATCACTGTCAAGCATTACAGGTTTGATCCATGCCCTGGTGCTGGTAAGGGACGTTCCTGCCTCCCCTCTCTGCTCTCTTCCCTCTGCTCTTTTCCCCAGTGTCCAGATTCGGGTCTCCAGCTGCTTTACATATTTTACTTGATAAATGAAATGGGACCATAAAGGTCTTCTTTCCATCTTCTAAAGCAGAAGCATTGGGTTTTTTGTTTTTTGTTTTTTGTTTTTTTAAGTGTTCTCCCTTCTTGAATGAAGTTTCCATTTCTTGATGCGTGGTAAATAAAAGAGAAAATAAATAAATAAATAAATAAATAAAAAGGAGAAAAGAAAAAGATGTATAACAGAGTGTGATCAAACTGCAGGTAGAGCTGATCACTGGCTTACTGGGCCAAGAAGAACAGTGACCTAAGGAATGATTTAAAGCAAATTGCCCATTCCCAGCATCAAGTGGTCTAAGAAAGGGAGATGGGCTGTGGCAGGGCTGGGCTTTCTGTGGGGACTCCCAAACAAAAATAAGCCTACAAGAAAGAACAAGGCACCCAGAAAAGTCTGGCTCCTAGATAAAAAGCAGTAAGCAGGCAAAGAACTCAATATAGGCATTTTAAGACCTGCATTGGGAACTGCTTGTGATTGAAATAGATGTTTTTACTGAACTGAAGTGAATCAGTGCTGGCACAGAACTGCACCATAACAGCTATTTCCAAAATGTCTCATTAGAAAAGTGTGACTAAAAGTAGACTTTCCAAAGATAAAAGCTAGCAGGACATGCTCATAGAAGTTTTTGCTATTGTTAATGTCAAAACTAAAAAATATTTTCTTTTGAAGGCCTTGTCCTTTATGATATAAGAATAAGTAATTTAATAATAGGTAATAAAATTTTAAATTCTGTATTTAAATAAAACCAGAACTCCAAGAATGGCACACCTAACACTTGGTAAGAGTAGTTTGTATGATAAAGTCTGGGGTCTAGAAAGAAGAAATCTTGCTTGTGATTTCAAAACTTAGGGTTATTTTTTAAACCTTTTGTTTGTTTGTTTGTTTCTGTTTTAGAAAATAAAAATAAGACGATGGGGGTTTATAGTTGGAGATGATTTGCTGTCAAAGCACTGATTTCCAAGAAGTATTACTAACCCTCCCACGTCAGACTCTGCCATGCCAATCACTCAGCTGCTCCTTACGTAAGAGACAACATGGCTTGAGGAAAGCAAAGGATTTTAGAGGAAGGTGACATGAGCAAATGTTTCTTTTCCACCAGGGTTAAATATGGAATATATACAAATTAGCTAGAAACTAGCTCTCTGGGGACAGCTCAGATTTCCCTGACAATGGGCTGATTTCTCTTAGAGGTTACAAAAGGACCCTCAACCAGCTGGTGCCCGAGGCACAGGGTACCAGAGAGAGACCAGCTGATGCCCAGGATGTGGCCACCCTCTCCCCCTCAGCCTGGACCCTACAGTCGGACTGGGGCATTAGAGCAGTTCTGTCACTGCTTTAGCTTTCCTAGTGCCAGAGCAGCTTGGAAATGAGGGATCCATAAAGGCTTTCCTAAATTGCTTCCTCTTTCTCTGCCCAGCAGGTCTTGTCCCCCAAATTAGTCTAGTTTTAATGATTTTGCAGCTAATAAGTCAGCCCAGTTTGTAAATGACTTCACATTTAGCATCACAGTGCTTCATTGTGCTGTGCAGCTGATTCCCCTCTTTCTGAAAATAAAAAAGCCCTAAATCACACTGAAATTGAGAAAGGAGCATCAAAATTTGTGCCTGCCTCTTGGAAGCATTTCAGTTGCACATAATTTTGAAACAGCAGAGCTTTGAGCAAATCCAGCTTTTGCACATTTTCAGAACCAAACTAAAGGTAGAATGTTATAGAAAGTTTTACTGATTCATTCTGAGGGAATTATATGTAGTCCAGAGGACTGATCTGATAAAACATTTGCTGGCGGCTGAATTTGCAATGCTTCTGCAAAAAACACAGATAAACTGTTCTGGTCAGCTCTAGTATATTGTGTAGTTTGGACACACATGATTGATGTGCAGCAGGGAAATGATGATACTGAGAGACTTTGCATCACTCCACGCATTTCACCTGTAAGCAGACATTCAAGACCGAGAGGATTCAGCCAAAAACATCTTGCACAGGAATATGGTAGCTGTGATTTTAATGCTGTGTTAGGCCTGTAGCACTAAGCTGCCTGTTAAGTGCTCTGGATGTAGTGCATAAGGGATCTTGTACTTTCTGGTTCAAAGGAGTCCAGCTGTGTACAACCAGCTTTCACCCTCTCCCACTGTAGCTATACTCACAGGAAACACTTGATTGTGGAAAAGATAGTATGAAGAGAACTAGTGGAGTTACTTTTCCTCATGAGGAAGGGCCACATGTGCCATGATCTGTGTTTTGGGTGGCTCCTTACTGCCTAGGCAGAAATTCTGCTGAAGGATTTAACAAACTATATGACTAAGGCAACCTCTGGTCAATGAATCCCTCAAAAACACCCTTACCTTTCAGAATGTGTTCTGTTCCACCACAGCTGATGTTACTGCTGCAGTGCTGCTGGCCCAGGTGGTCTTCCTTTGCTTCCCTGCCTCTCTGCCCTGTCTGGCCTGCCACCCAGCCAGGGACTACGGCTGCATCTTCATAGGATGCTTGGTGGCTGTTAGGCAATTAAAACCTGTCTACAATGTGGGGCACAGAGGTTTGGATGCCCTATCATCTGGCCACAGTCTGAAAATCATTGGACTCATTTCATGTAGATAATAAAGGCAATAATGCTACATAATCTGGGCTTATTTTTTTTTTTTTTTTTTTTGCACACAGCAGCAGGACCAGGGCTGACTCAAGTATTCCCAGTAAGCATAAGCAAAATTAAATTTTCCAGTTGCAGCAGAGCAGCTCCCTGGCACCAGTCTTATTGGATGACTCAGAGCACCAAGGCTGAGAGTATTCCCATGGCCCTGCTCTCTGCACAGCCACCCCTGCTCTCCTGCCTTTGCTCCTACCCTGTTCCCAACACTGAGACAGAGCTGGTAGTGGGGACACTGATGTGCATGGGGGATAAGGAACATGACCAATTCCCAGCCCCATCTCTCATGTCCTCACCTGAGTGAGGAGCCTGCTTTGTGCAGGACTCCCCTCAGCACCAGCTGAACTGCATTTGCACTTGGGTGCTCTGGGCCAGGCACAACCCCAGCTCTAGGCTTTGCAAACCTCCTCAGACCCCTGCCCTGAGCAAGTGCTTACTTCACTTATAACTGGATCTCATCCCAAATTTAGATGACTTCTCTCTTACTTTGTAACCCTTGCAGACTTAGTAGTGGATGCTTATAACACCATATTCTGTTTTATATACATCCACAACAGCATTTCTCATCAGTAATCATTCAGTTAAAAATAAAAGCTAGTCTAGAACGTTAGCTCAGGGCCATCTGCCAGCAACCTGGGAGAGGTGCCTGATCCTTAGGACAGTGAAGTGTGTGCCATTTTTTGGGATATGTGGCTCTGCTTGCTGTTGGGGAAGGGACATGTAACCCCTTCCTCCAGACAGGAGCTGGGTCCCCTATGCAAATGGCACCAGGAGGGCAGGAGGAGTTTTTCAGTGAGCCACAGTAATTACTCAGTCTGGGCTGCACCACTTCCTCCAAGAACCTGCTTCTCCCACCAGAGACTGTTTGTTAAGTTTTGTTACAAACAGTTTAGCTAAATGAGGGTTATTCTAAGCCTATGACAGTGATACCAGATTTGATTCAGTGAAATTTATTATAAAATATGAAAGGTTAAATGGCTGCTTCTGTTTCCCCTCCTGAGATGAAAATACCACACTCAGAGTGAATGGACCACATTCATTCTTCCTCCCTATGTATTTTCTGAGGACCACAAGAAACACCTACTGAATGTCACCAGACATTGATCTGTGCTGGAAGGCCAACAGAGATACCACACACATCTTCTTTCCTGCTCCTCCCCCTTCTTTCCCTTCCCTCCAACATGTGCAGTCAGTCTTGGGCTGAGCTGAAGGGGTGGGTGGCAAAGCTCTGCTGCAGAGAGGCTCCCATGGGTGCTCCCCCAGGCATTTCTGGGGTATCACAAAGAGGGAAGCAGGGGGATGGAGGACTTAAGGTCTCCTTAACTCCCCTTTGGCCTCCCAAGAAAATCTTTTGTTTCTTACCAGCTGACTTCCCCCCTTCCAGTTTGGGAATGTAGGTCTCATTAATGAGATTAATGGGAGCTGACTGTATGTACAAAGAGGACAATAGGTCCCTAAGAAGAACCATTCCTCCTTTGGGGAATGTCAGTACAAACTAGGAAGGCATGTAGATTTGTTGTGGTCTTTTTAGATGTCAGAATACTACCAGAACAACAGCATAATGTGGAAGCTGCTGGCAGCCCTTGTAATGGGAAATAATTACCATGGCCACTGAGTTGAGCAAATATCTGAGGGTAAAGGTTGGAACTCACCAGGTTAATAACAAATCTGCAGGTAAGAAAGCTGATCTGTGAATGTCATGTTAATAAACAGAAGGTGAAAACAGAGGAGGAGGATTTTTTATGGGTAGATTGGGTGGGCAGGTCAGCTTCAAGTTTCCCATTAGTGAGACAGCTTGTAGCTTTTTGTCAAGTTCCCTCATAACCAACAGGGCAGAATCCTGCTGCAGTACAAGAATACAAAACCCCAACAGACAAACCCCTGTTGGTTTCACAAATTCCTTTCAGGACCTGCTTTTCCTCATCAGCCTGCCTGGTTACCATCTCCTTTTGGAGCAGCATGGAACAGTCTCCTTCCAAAAGCTGGCTGTCCAGTATCTCAGTAAAATACCCCATGGAGGCTGTCATTAGTCCAGCACAAGCCAAATCATTTTGTTTGGCTTTTACAACTTCAAAGCACACCTGTCCTACCCAGAGTATTAAATAAGGCCTGCCTTTGGTTAGCTGCATGTTTAAAGAAATGGCATTTTCTTCTAAAGATGAAGTGAAATTTTGTTATTTGAAGCTTATGCTGAGCTGCATTTATTAGAAAATGAAGTCTACATTAGAATGAGAACCTATATTAGTCCCTTCTGAGCCATCACAAGTAAATATTATATAGCTTATTAGAAGAGATGAGGAGACTGGGCAGATTGGCTTCTTGATCAAGGTTATGCTGTACTCATTATGCAGCAGCACATCTGGAATGGTCCAGTAGTACCCTGAGAATTCCTAATACATTAATAAGACTTACACCTCCTATAATTGCATTTGGCTGATTAACTTTCGTCCAGCTGGTCTTAGCTGCATAAAAAGGTATTTTATAAGCTTGTTATATACAAGTATATTCAGAACATCTTTGGCATGTATCTTGCCAACTTTTATTCTGACCTGAATACCTCAATTTCTGGCAGCTTTTAGCACAGATGAATTAAAAACATCCACCTCAAACATTAGCCCCCTTGAGCCTGAAACTTCCAGATGTATAGTCGGGACCATATGCTGCGAAGAACTATTATGTATCATTTTGTTATTAGTCAGTCTAATGAACAGCCCTAGCTGGCTCTCCTTACTCGAAATGGAAGCTCAGCACTTGCAAGCTTATAAAAAACCCAAAGCTACATTTTTGCCTTTCTAAAGGCAATAGTTTAGACCTCTAGTTTGGACGCTTTTGTTCCTGCAGCTGAATGCTGTCCACATCGCAGCAGAGTCTGTTTGCTCTTTAAGGAGAGTGGGAAGAATCCACACATTCTCCACCAGCTAAAAAGCTAAACCCCCTTTGTTCAGCAGCAAACAAGGAGGCTGGAGATCGATTCTTCTTTTCCTACCATTAGGTGTCACTGCAGTAAATGGAAAATACAGACAAATGGTTTGAAAAGAGGAACCATTGCCAAAGATTCTTCTGTGAGAAAAGAAATAAATGTATCTATAAAGCAAAAGATGGCTGTATTCTATATCTATACTTCATTGCAAGCTGTTTGCTTAAACAAGCACAGTTTTTTTACTTCCCAGGATTTTAAATGATTTTGGAAATTCATCTACTCTAAATACTTCCAGAATTTATTTAGTGATTTTGTTGCAAAGGTATAACCAAAGTAGAGAAAAAACATTTAAACAGTATTCCTTTGTTGGCTTCACATAACTTTGTTATTTTATCAAAACTGGAAATATTATGAAATACAAAACATCCGGAGATACGGTTGGTACTCATAAGTGTGTAGACAGGGGAAAAACCCAACAAATAAAGCAGTCAAAGTATTTTAAAAAGACCAGTTCTTTAACTTAAACCTTTAACAAACTGTCTCTTTTTATTTCAATGCTGAAACTTATATTTTGGTGGTTTTTTGGTTTTTTTTCACTCAAATGTACCATGTATTTGGCTTGTAAATTATTGCCAGTATAATCACCATAATAATTCTATTTTATGTTTCCAAAGTTATAGCTCAGCTATTGCAATTGCTAAGAGCACATCTTTGTTTTCAACAGCTGTATTTTTGTGCTACTCATGATTCCCTCTTAAAGGGGCTGATTTTATGTTCAGAATTCTTGGGCATCAACTTCCCACAAAAGCAGTTTTTTATTCCTTCCTCCCCACCCTTTGAAGCACAAACCTCAGACCCACTGAGTCCATCAAGAATTACTTTTAATCTGCACACAAGGATCATGCCCCAGCTGATATCAGGGGAAGCTTCTGGGCACACTCAATCTGCTGTCCAGTGCTGGGTTGTTCCTCTGAGTACTGGCAACCAATTGTCAAGTAAACATAACCACTGTAGTTCTGAAGAACTAAAATGAGCAGTTTTTAAATAATTTCATTTTAATTTAATTAGGCTTTCCATTGGCAATAAAGTGGAATACAGTGAGCTTACATGATTATATGTATTTCATCAACTTAAGTAGTAAGTTAAAATATATTTCAGTAAACAAGCTTTTTCTCTCAGCCACCCACCTTCCATACAAAAAAACCAAAAAAAACAACCTGTGAAAACATCTAGAACATTGTGAAAAACTGGGGGACCATGGTCTCCTGGCTCTGCTCAGCTCCTGTTCTGGTAGGACCACACCAACCTCCTCCATTGAGCTGCCTGGACTCATTTTAATTGTCACAGCTATTTGCAACTCTATAGCCAGAGATTTAATTTGTTTGATTGCTTCAGATTCTTCTTATACAGTCAAGAATGCTCAGGCATATGCTTTAAATCCTTATTTTAATTTTGGACCTATGGGATGAAACAGAAAACAGAGGTCTGTGGTTCATTCTATCTATGTTCCCACTGCTGGAACAGGTTTGATCTTCACATAATCTAATTCAGTGCATGGAAAGTTTCACAAAGACCTGAAATGTTTTTTCTTCTTGCAAAAAGTCCCTGTAACAGCTTATTGTTAAAAAATAACATTTAGAAATCTGCAAAAAATCAGTTATGTGTAATACTGTTGTAGCACAGGGACATGTTTTCCTTTTCTATGCATCTCCATGTATACATATGAACATGTATATAAACACATATAAAAATATTGGGTTTTTATTGTTTTTGATTGTGTGTTTTATCACTCAAAATCCATACATATGCATATATACACGTGCATATATACCTATGTTCACACACGTATGCATTTTGTATCTAACTCCAAATTCATTTTTGCATTAAATAATTTAGCTATTCTCCTATCCTAACAGCTTATATTTTGGAAGATGAAGACAAACTGCTTAGACCTTGAAAAACACATGGGCTACTCAGATAGATGGCATCTGGGAGGACTCTGAACTCCCTCAACATTCTATAGGGAAAAACAGAGCCAGGTGCATCTCTTCCTAAATCAAATTAGCTGGAAGATGCCACATCCAATTGTAGCAAATTGATGTGAGAGTTTGTGATGCCTATAGCAGATCTTACAACAAAGGTCAATGTGCCGAGACACAGACAACAGGCTGGGATACAGCAACTTGTAGTGGAGCTGCTTTAACAAAAGCAAGGAAGATGTAAAAGACTATCAATTTTTTAATAGGAAAAAGACAATCTAATGATATATTTTAATTAACCCAACGCAATAACTTATGTTGTGAAAAATGTTAATATAAAATGGTGTTTTACTGAGGCATTTGGAGACACGTGGTTAGAAGATAAATTTTACTATAAAAATAAGAGTGGATTTAATGTAATCAAGCTACAGTATAATATTAACCTGGATTACATGAACAGGGAATCTTGGAAAAGAAAATGAATGTGGTTATCTATTACATAAACTCATGGAAAAAATACTGACATATGTCAAATATACCTGTCATTGTCATAATTTTTAAACATCCTGCTTGACATCAACAAGTTTATATCATGTTTTATGACACTTAATTATCCCTAATTTTATTTAATTATATTCACAAGACATCTAAAGCAATTCCAATGTTTTCTTAAATAAATGATAAGAAAGCAGCAGATAAAGGGATGATATATATATATATATATTTCACTCAGAAAACTACAGATGTAGGAGTGCTGAGGTAATAAAGTTGCTTAGATTTTGGATAAAAGCTGCCTGTGCAACTGTAAATGAAATCTTAAATCTATAGAGACAGGGCTTTTTTCTCCACAAAATTCTTGCCTTATTCATTGCACTAAACCAATATATTGCAAATCTGTTTTTAAAAATTTAATTCTTAATCTTCAAGCATAATTTTCTATATTTAGTTCATAATCTGATACAAAGACATTGGTTTCTTTGTGGGTGCTTTTATACAGCTTTTATCCCAATGCCTCAGTGCTTTAAAAAATATCTATGGATTTGTCTTTGCCACATCTAAAAAAAATCCTCAGGTTATTCCCACTTTGCAGATGGAAAATGAGGACTAAAGAGACTGAGGTCAAAATTGGAAAACCTGGGTGTCCAAACAGAGGGTTTTTTCAGTTTTTTTAGCACTTTAAATGTGCAATGTACACATCCAGTTAACTTCCATCATATGTGTGACTCACCCACAAGTTTCAGGCTGCTCTTAGGGCTCTTTGTGGGTATCTTCTGTCACATCACAGACTGGATGTGTGGCTTTGTGACCTTCCTCTGCAGCAGAAGGACCACTGGAAGGGCTGGAGCATGGGCAGGAGCTCCTTGTAGGGCTCACTCACCTCATCTGTGAAGGGTGCAGGGTGAATTATGAGAAGCTCCAAGAAAACATCCAACTCTTCCCCACTGACATCAATGACACTGTGAATCCATTGTTTCTTGGAAATCCCTGAAAGGGTAAAAAAAAATTGCAGTGAAGCCACAACAACTGAGTATTATAAAAAACTCAAAGCTGAGTTTTTAGCAACCCTTAAAGCAATCCTTTATATCAACTCCTTGGCTACAATAATAGAGAAAGTGGCAGCAATTGTCAGAGCAGCACAATGCTTTCAGACCATGGGTGCACACCATGTGTACAACACCAGTATTTAACCAGGCTGATGTTTTCCAGTACGTCTGGAGTAAGCCTGTGAGAGTCTCATACTGCAAACATTTTCAGCTTTTGTATTCGAATAGTTTAGCTACATTTGTATTTTTTAAAATGCTCCTGCATTGAAGATAAAAGAACTGCAGTTTGCATTGCAAAATACCCTTCTGGGGACTGGATAGCTCAGAGGAGGGGAGCAAGGTCCCTGTCCTTTCACCCCTTCCCTGCCAATTTTAGTTCAGGCAGGCCAATACTGGACAAAAAGTGACTCTGGATGCTGCCCTGGCTGTGTGAAGTGCTTCAGGGACACCATCCTTGCTCTTTCCATACCCCATTCCCTCCTGTGCCCACAGCCATTATATTCACAACAGCACCACAGAGGCCAAAAGGTGAATGAGCCCGAGAGTTAAATTACCTCTCAGCTGCAGAGAGTAATTCTCCTAGACAAGAGGCAGTGCACTGATGCAGTAATAACACCACAAGATCTCCCTGCTCCTCGTTATCATCCTGAAGGTAGATATTCCCTTGTTTTTCTGTTTGCTGTAGGAGATGTGTCATCTGCCGACCTGAGGACAGGGGTGACAGCTCAGTATCTGTTATTGCAAAAGAGGTGGCAACTGCCAAGAAATGAAAATGTAAGAAAACCCCTTTTTATGTGATGACACAACATTAGAGGTGGACAAAGCCTGGGTGAATGGAGGGGTCCATAGATACAATGGGACCAGCTCTGCAGGCAGCTTCTGAAACCCTGTGGTGCAGTCCTACTGCTCATCCACAAAATGAGAAGATGCCCTGAAAAAATGGGAACCATGCCTTGTCCTGGGTGCTCTGAAAAATCAAATTTGCTTTTAAGAGAGCTAGAGGACTTTGCAGTAGGTGGGGTGAAGCTCCTGCCTGACACCAACAGCCACAGTGCATCCCATTGTGTGCAGCCTGCACCACGGTGCAAGCATGAGCCACAACTCCCTGCGTGTGCTGGGGGTCATCAGGAGCTGCCAGCAACCAGCTAGAATCAGTAGATTCACAGCTACACAGATTAAGTAAAAAATAACTAAAAATCCTGCACAGTAATTAATTTTTAGAACATCCGATGTATCTTTACTTCAGTAGAATTTTTACAGCAAAATTAAGTCAACATAGGTGGCCGTACTTTGCAGAAAACATAGGTCAAAAGTACCTCTGGAGAGTCCTGCACAGTGCTAGGAGCCATGGCTTGCATGACAGCATCTTCCTGGCATGAAAGGAGCACCCATACACTGGGGTTGTTAAAACACTTTCAGGAGCAGATTGCAGCAGCTGTGGAAGACCAACTGGTTGCCTTACACCAGATGTTTTGCACTGACTGCTCATGCACATACTAATAATGTGGTCCTTATATATGCCTAGGAGGAGGGATAACTTTTGGAGGGAGCCATCTGGAACAGAATGCTGGAAGTTCTTCTGCCCATCAGCACATCCTCAATGTTGTTGTAATTTTTATGCGTTAGTGCTCTGGTATCTCTGTCCATACCAAATTAGACCCTGTGGAAGAGTAATTTTTTGCCAGGCTTCCTAAGGAAATGAAGCTCATGGCAGTCATGTGTGTCTGCATGGGTCATAGAATCATAGAATCATAGAATTGGCTGGGTTGGAAGGGACCTTAAAGATCATCGAGTCCAACCCTTGAACCACTGTTGCGGTTGCTAGACCATGGCACTGAGTGCCACATCCAGTCTCTTTTTAAATATCTCCAGGGACGGAGAATCCACTACTTCCCTGGGCAGCCCATTCCAATGCTTGATCACCCTCTCGGGAAAGAAATTCTTTCTAATATCCAACCTAAACTTCCCCTGGCACAACTTAAGACCATGCCCTCTTGTTGAAAGTCGTCTGGGAAAAGAGACCAACCCCCACCTGGCTCCAACCTCCTTTCAGGGAGTTGTAGAGAGTGATGAGGTCTCCCCTGAGCCACCTCTTCTTCAGGATGAACAGCCCCAGCTCCCTCAGCTTCTCCTCATAGGGTCTGTGCTCAAATCCCTTCACCAGCCTGGTTGCCCTCCTTTGGACCTGCTCCAGGACCTCAATCTCCTTCCTAAACTGAGGGGCCCAGAACTGGACACAGGACTCGAGGTGTGGCCTCACCAGCGCTGAGTACAGGGGCAGAATCACTTCCTTGGACCTGCTGGCCACGCTGTTCCTGATACAGGCCAGGATGCCATTGGCCTTCTTGGCCACCTGGGCACACTGCTGGCTCATGTTCAGCTTCCTGTCAGTCCTTCTTTATCCTTTTTGTAGTAACTTCTAAGCCCCTTGGATGATTTCAATGAACTTTGATGAGCAACAGGCTCAAAAGTAATTATGTTTCCCCACAATACCTGAAAATAGGTGGTCAAAGAGAGAAGCCCAATTTATGCCCCACATTGATAGGGAAAGCTTTAATCTTAATTCACTCCAGAGAACCTACATCAGTAGAGAGACCTTGCCCAACACCAGGAAATGCTTCCATAGGTCATGACACCTTCTTACCCAGCAGTCTGTCAGTCCTGAGGCATAGTCCAAGATCTAAGGACAGTGGGGTTACTTATCAAGGTGGGGGGAATCCTACCTACAATTTACACAGTCTAGTGGCTTACTGACTCAAAACATGGAATCCAACCTCTGTTTTTGCAGTGGCTCACCTCACTGCTGACTACAGACTCCCTTTCCCCTTGTGCCACTTCTGGCATTCACAGGACCCAGTGCCAAGCCAATTCAGTACACTCAACTAAGAAAAAAAAAGATAATCTAGCCAAGAAAGCAGATAGCTTTCTGCAAGATTAGAGAGCTGAACTGGTTTAGCACAGGAGCTATCAAGCATGAGGTGGACATTAGGAGAAAAGGGAAGAACTGGTGGTAGGGCAGGGGGTAGAGGGAGAGGTGGGCTGGGGGAAGATGGAGCAGGATCTTGCCCTGTTAGATCAAGCAAGTTGTTAGGTAGGTTCAGCCAAAGAGTATTGACAGCTGTGATTGTGTGTGCTACGCTAATTACAGAAACACAAAATAACCAGCTGTGAGTGAGATTGTTCCACACTGACTGCTTTGCATTTATTAGATTGCATACGGAAACTAATGGGTTGTTTTTTAACAACATGGAGATCCAAGCCATGACACAATGGGATGATAAGAGACACTGAGGTGACATCTTCTTGAAGGTGATTCCCTTTGAAGAAGTGACATTCAGGTAGCACAAGACATGACATGATTTCTCTGGTGTCTTTCTGGGACTGCAACTGAAACTGAATTACTCTGTCTATATTTAACAGTTATGCCAGTTCAAGTCTACCTAATGGGGGTTAAACCTTGCTCAGGGAAAACAGCTTTGTAAAAGAACTTCTGAGGGACCTACAAAAAGAGTAGGAGAGAATAAAAAGGTGAGGCAAGAAGGCTTCTTATGCTGACACATCCAATATTCTGCAGTCCTTACACAACCCTGTGTTTAGTGCCCTTTTACTGCCACTGAATATGCATGAATCTCCCAAAAATGTTTATGCTAGGACAAGCACTTAATGCTGAATGCTTGAAATTAAACACTCACTAAATAAAATCCAATCAGTCTTTCAGGGAGATTTCAAATTAATAATAAGTATTTTCATCCAACATTTTCCATTAAGGAAACTGTTGTTATTAGGGACTTTTCAAACAAAATACTTACAAATTCTCTATGTCTTTATACATCTTCTCATTAGAAAATGCTGGGTTTTGGAAATGAAACTGCTCACCTTACAGTTTTTATTAAAGACTACCAGACAAAACAGATAAGGACTCCTCCATATACAGAAAGGCCATCTATTCACCCACAATTTTTCTTTAAACAAAAAATTTTATTATTTATAACTTTTAAATATGAAGAACATGTGCACTGACTTTGTCTTAGTCTTAGTGTCACATATGGATCTGCAGCTTGAATTTCTCTCTCCTGTAACAACAGCCCCTGAACTTGAAGGCTGGTTAGGGAAAGCACAAACCAAATCCATGCTTGTCTCAACTCAAACCCCACTGACCAAATGCTGATGCCAGATGGGATTTTTTGAGTGATCCAGCTGGGTTTTGACACAGGGAGTTTGATGGTGGTGATGTGTGGCCTGACACCTTACCATCCTCACAAGCTCAGAAGTGCTCCCATGTGCATTTCTAAAAGCTGATTTTGCGCTTTTTTCAAGCGGTTCCAGACTCCACAGGGGAAAGCATACCTTGGCAGAGAACTGCATTAGTCTAAGGATCAGAAAGGAAGCAAAGGAAAATTCAAAAGAGAATTATCCTGGACAGGTACCATTATTTGCCTAGAAAACATTACCTGGATTAACTGAAAGTGCAGGTACTCTTATTTGATTTGACACGCATAGAAGGAAAGGGGATAGTTTAAAATGCAGGTGTTGTTAGCAGTCCTTGTAGCTCTTGCTGGCTGATATGGAGAAACTGGTGAAAAATGAAAAAAAAAAAAAGAAAAAGAATACTTAGTTGTAGCGGGAGGAGCCATTCTTGCTCCTGAAGCTCGACGAGCTGCTGGTCTCTTCCAGGACTCCAGCCACCACACAGCACTTCCAGGGTAGAAGTGTAGCGGGAAGAGCCTTTCTTGCTCCAGAGGCTCGACGAGCTGCTGGCCTCTCCATGCCTCACACCAGAGTGAGCTGAGGTGTCTTCTGTGGGTGTGTGTCCCACCTTTATTGGCCCCCTGGTCTTGCTCATGCCCAATAGGGGCCTGTCCTAATCAGGCACAGGTGGACTCACACCCACTCTTTGGCAACTCAAGGCACCTGGTTGGCAATGTCTCTCTGCACTTAGTAAACGTTTACTACAACTTTCTCTTGTGGTCAGATGAAGATATCAAAGATATTCATACCTCTGTTAGAATTCTGAGTGCTGCTTATGGAGGCTTAATTCTGCTCTTTTTTTCAGGATTTAGACAGAATCTGTTCCAGCAGCCGATTAAAGATCTGTTCCCACTGAGGTCAATAGCAAAACTTCAGTGGCAAAGCAGACACCAGGCTTGAATCAATACAGGAACCAAGCCCCGTTTTCAGGTTGTTAAAGGATTTGTGATTTTACCAGCATACAAATTTCCTGTAGGAACTTTTTATTCCTTCATTTAAAAAAAATTCTGATCAATTCCTCCCTCCCCTTGAAAATTCAGATGCATTTAGTGAAACGCTGTGCTGAAATGGGGCTTATTTATTGACAATGAAACAAGAGCAGTACACTTCCAAGCAATTTAAAAATAACTCCCTTCGATCAGTTTCAATGCAAGGATGATAGCAGAGAAGATTATTTTTCTGTTGTAGTAAATTATTTATGTGAAAGTTGTTTTCCTTTTAACAAGTAAATCTTCCCAGACACAATTGCATTAAGTCTCTTGAATTTCATAATGGGGTTATCAATGAATGCACAGAGTTTCAAGGTAAGCTTCAAGTGCAGCTATGCTCACATGGTGCAGAGAATCAGCTGCTGTGTTTCCATGGGCAGGAAATATTTCCTCTCTTCTTGGGGGAGAGAAAATCAGAGGCTGCTCCTGTGATTTTTCTCTATTTATCACTTACTCCATGCTGGAAATGATGTTGGATTAAGCAGTGGCAACATTTTACAGCTCTTGCAGTGAGAACAGCACCCAAGTCTCAATCTGAGCTCTCTTGCAAGCTGCACTACACTGGGTGTAAAAGCCAGGAGATTGTCCCCATATAAACTGTGTCACCTCATGCCTGCAGACCCTGCCAGGGCATAACAGGAAGGGATGCAAGTACAAAGAGGGAGAGGAGTGGTCAAGCAACAGGCAGAGCCCCATCTCCTGTGTCCCACAACAAACCCCTACCTGCAGGCATAACAGTCCCTCAAGAGATGTACATCAGCTTCTGCACCAGATATCAGTGCATATGTCCCTATTTCAGTACCAGTTTTTTTCAACACAAGGAAAAAACTTTTGCCTTCCTCGTGCTGTTCCTTCCATCTTGCAGTGGACACCTTAATGATGTGACAGTAACTGCTTCCCACTGGATTTTGGGTTCAGCCCTCTGTACATTGTTGCGTAGCAGCATATGAGACTGGAAGGAGCAGAAACCTCTGCAGAGCAGTTTTTCAGAAGATGATGCAACCTCAGGAACAATCTATTTTCTTATCTTCCTCTAATATCTTGACTTGCATGTGGGCTTTCTGTGCAATACGAGGGATTAACTGAAAACCATCCAGTTTATATGGCACTTATATAACTCTTGTTGCATACAGTAATATGGCATCACAAGCAAATAGATATTAGACACAATAAGAAGTGTCTAAAGGTCAAGGCAGAGGGACATTAAAAGGTAGGGTGGAAGAGTGAAGCCCAGACTGGGCTATTGGAAAAAATTGGGATGTGCTTTTTAATTGCATTTGCCTTAAGAATCAGCTATCAAGAAAAAGCAGGTTTCTCAATAAGGGAGAGAAACTTCATTGACACATGACCAATGCACAGTGATGCTCCTCAGAAAAGAGAAGAAAAAAGAACAACAGAACGCCAGAGCCTGTCCTCAAAGAGAGCCCAGTAGAACACCTGAGTAATGACCATGAGCAGAGAGAAGGGGATGAGGTCAGCAGTGTCTGAGGAGCCTCCCAGCAGTATCCCCCAGCTCCTGTTGCTGAGCAATGCTCAGGGGCAAGCAACAGCCAGGACAGGTTCTGACTTTCAGATGGACTTTT
This sequence comes from Calypte anna, assembly GCF_003957555.1. NCBI lineage: Eukaryota > Metazoa > Chordata > Aves > Apodiformes > Trochilidae > Calypte > Calypte anna. The sequence goes on along the minus strand of NC_044248.1, from coordinate 14,736,578 downwards.
TGAACACATTGGGTTGTTTTGTCACTGTTTTCCAGTGTGTCAACCACATGTCCCTGTGTCCACCATGGTAGAGTAAAACTGCTAATTCTCTCCCCTAATGTTGTCTGCCTATCACTGGAGGTAGGCTGGAGAGGTTCTGATTCTGCCATTCCTTGGGAAGCAGCCAACTTTGTCTGAGGGAGGGAGGTGAGGAAACCCTGGGTGGATGGTGCTAGGCCCCATTTCTTGGTGTGGTCCATGAAAATGTCTTTATAGCAGGGCTGCCATGGCAGGGAAGAGAGGGAGGGAGATCCTGGGCATACAGCTGCAGGCATGGCAAGTAAACACATCTGAAATCATGACCCAGAGCGTGACCCTTTATGCACCAAATACTTTGTAAAAGCAGTTTAGCAGTTCTCCATTTGGGAAATACCTGAACCCATTTGCTGTATGGTAGCTTTGGATCTTGCCCTTGCAGTGAGTGAACAACTCTATCTTTTGCTGACTAAGAAAAGAAAAGCCCAGCTGTTTTTCTAAACCACTGGTTGGAGCCTCATGAAGTAGGAGGGGAGTGCTGTGTACCTGGTTTACAAGTATGGGGAGGACTACAGCAATCAGCAGGTATTTATTTCAAGTCTGCAGCACCACTGAATTGAGAAGACAGCCTGAGGTGAGTGTTCTTGCTGTTTACAAAAGTATTCTGTATTTTCTCTCCTAAGGTATTAATTTCATAAATACCTGTCAAATACTTGAAACAGCATTTTCCAGGGGAGAATCTCTTTAACATCCAACAACAAGATTTAATGATTAACTATAAACAGCAAGTTAATAGGAGTTAAGTCAGATATCAGGAAATATTTGTCCGCAAATGATGCTCTTTCCGTGGGGCTCATGAGGAAGAGGAGCATTTCAGTGGGAGGCAGAGTACCTCTTCCTCACCTTCCCACTGACATTGCCGTGTGGTGATGCTCAGGATGCTGCCCCAGCTGCTCAGGGAGGAGCACGGGGAGCAGCCCCCGGGGTCACAGCACAGGCGACCTCTGGCTCTGCTGCACCGAAAGCAGCGATTCTAAGTAAATTTCCAGATCAGAGCTTTTCTCAAGAACTGGGGTGTTTGGTGAACTCTCTAAACTGCCAACACAATATATATATGTCTATCAAAAATATTGGCTTGATAAAAGTAGACACACACTGCCCAGAAGAGCTTCTCCTAATTTGCCCTTGAGAATTTAAACTTTCAGACTCTCAGGCAGTGTAACTCTTCTGGTGGCAATCACAGTTTCCATTTTTACCTTTGAACTCAGTATTTTCAGATCTCTCCTTTTTCTGTTCAAATGCAAACCAGAAAATACATTCAGTATATTTATTTAAACTAGATTAACCTCTCCTGCAGCTACGTGTATCTTCTATTTTTTTATCTTCTGGAAGCATATTTTTATTTTCCACTTTGTTTTAAAGCTGATTGCAGAGGAAAAAAAGAACAAATTAAACAAATTAAAAAGAGAATAGAATTAAATTTTTTAAATGGCGGAGAGCAAAGTAGCATACTACACATGGTTCTGTTGTGTTTTTATAATCAAAATACTAATTCAATAAAAAAAATTACTTTCTGTCATTCATGGTGGTTCTTGTAATGAGATGATATGTAAGGGCAAGAGAGAAGTTTTCAAATTTGGCTTTTTTAATTACCTAAGCACAAAGTTTAGGAACTTCAGAAGGACAAATGAGATCCTTGTTGTTTCTGGATTGTGTGAGTCAAAATTTGGAGATATGTTTTCGGTTTTCTGTTCTGAAGAAAAAACCCCAAATATTTATACACATATCACAGAACACCAGGAGCTAGTGAAATGCATTGTACTCATGTACATTGATCATCGTGCTGGTCTTGCCATGCATCTACCAACCAGTCTGCATTCTTGACGGAACTGATCTAAACTACAGGTGGGCCAAACCTGCTTTTCAGGGTCGAATTTGGCCTGATTTTAAGTCTTCTTATTGATTGAAAGTGGATCTGAAATCAGGCAGAGCTAGATGAGGCCCAGTTATCAGCAGATCCCATTATGCCGAGCAGAGGGAGTTACAGCTTGGAGCTCTGCGTGGCTCCTGCAAGTTAAGCATATGCTTTAGTGCTTTGCAGGACTCGTGCCAGAGATCTCCATCCTTTACAAGATGGAGTTACCAAGTTGATGGACATACTCCAAAACAGGGCTCTGTTGCAGAAAATACAGCAGATGAAAAACCTTAACTGAAGGCTTCTTTTCTCCCGAATGGCCAAGAACAGAGGGGTCCTCTCAAAAGCACCCATGATTAAGATAAAGGGGATTACAGCACTGTCACTCAGAGCAGCCACATGCAGTGCATCTTTTCTAACCTAAAAGAAAAGAGATTTGAAATGCTGATAGACCTTACTAATAGATACAGGATGCAAATTGACTGTGGCAAAGAAAGAGCTTCTCTTACAACAGCAGTGGCTACCATACCTTGCAAGCTAACTTGTAAAGGTAGCCTAACCCTTCTGAGGAGAAAAAAAATCGGATATAAGCAAGGAAGAAACCATAGATTATTTAAAAAATAGGAATGTTGGATGCACGAGGGCTCAGGGGTGATGAAGAGGATACACACAGACAATGCCAGCTCAGCCTTAGAATCCTTGTAACAGCTTCTGATTTGCTCATCTCTCCTGCTTTGATTTTTCTCCTGTCTTGGGTGAAGGGTTTGTGTTTAATAACATCATTTGCATCAGTGTGTCTCAGCTGACCAAGGTACTAGGGTTGGGAGATATTAGCATGGTAATCTCATTCTGATGGATAAAATTAGCAAAGATATTCCCCTGAATGGAGAGCTGCCATTGGCGAGCTGCCGTGATTAGAATCAATTACTAAATTACTTTGAGCTCTAAGTCGACAGTAACAGAAAAAAATTGGCATCGACCGAAGTGAAATAAGATAAAAAATATGCGATCATTAAATCTCTCGCTACTATTCGCAAATGTGACTCACAAGAACTGCACAAAAAATAAGGCAGAATTTAATTTTTAACAGTGGTCCCTGTCATCATTTCAACCAGAGCTGCTCAGTGCATGGAAGCACAGCTCAACCTTGTGCTCCAGCTGCTCGGAGGAAGAGCTGGGCTGAGAGGGGCACGGAATGGGGACTGAAAGCCAGAGAGGATGAGCTTCTGCATGTGCTAAAAGAGAAGGAGAGAAAAAGCCTTTGCCAAGCCATAATGCCTTTCTTCGTGCTGTAATTATCTGATCTCTATGTCAGTGTATCATACATACTACTTTGCAAGCATAGAGAAAGGTAGGTCCCTGCCCAGAGATGGCACAGTCTGCATATATACAATGTACAAAACCCATGGTAGTGAGTAAAGCCCCATGTGCCCATCTTGCTTTCTCTAACATGAATAAAAAATTAAAGATTTTTAAATTATTATTACTGCAAAAGGTATCTGAATGGAAACATCATGCTGTTTATAGCATAGTCAGGGGTTTGCCTAGGTGTAAACACAGTCACAATCTCTGATCTTCACTACACATCTAACATTCTGGGAAAAGCAGAAGCACTCCGCAGTGACCAAGCTGGTCAGAAGGGCCAGCATTTGCATTGTTATGGCTGAGATTTTGGAAGTATCTACAGACTTCAGACTGGTGTTTTTCTGACTGCCTCAGTTGAGAGCAATGGCACAGGCTGACTTTCAGAGAATGCCAGGCTTTTGAAGCTTCTTCAGTTGAATGCATACACCAAGAGACCTCTCAGATCACTAGCTGTGATCTACAGACAGATCTTCTACAGACCTCCTAGACCAAAGTCATAGAAGCAACAGACAAATACACAGTTTATCTTTTCTGGAATCAAGGAAATGTGAAAGAGAAGAACAAAATGAAAAACTACCATGTTACTCAGAATGTCGGACACGGGACAGCCTAGTTTCAAATATTACCCACTACCTTAGCTACAGTTATGAAATAAATGGGCTTCAGAATGAAAAATATCCCATAAACACATGATCAGTAGGCTAGCAGGGATGCAGAGAAAAGAAATGTGAAAGAACCTTTTATCAGCTTTAAACACCGGGAATCACAGTAGCATAAGTAATTGATAATATTATTAGCAGAGTATACATATCAGCTGTCGGGATATTATGAGGTCTGAATTCAGTCTCTGTTGAGGGAGTCAGGGTCAACATCATTAACTATAGATCCTGTCCTGGTTTACATATAGAGCCCTCAGGCCAAGTGTCTGCCAGATACATCTCTATAGATGTGCATAGCTATAGGACATACAGGGGGCTAATCACACACATCAGTAATAGACAACAAGCTTTTGTTTATCTGAAGGTTTACTGGAATTAACTGATTAGTGTCAGCTTGACACAATAACTTTTGTCTACAATGTAGTAGATCATTTTGATGGTTTTATTGATGGAGTGTTGTCTAATGTAAATTGTAAGGGTAGCTGAATGAAGTAGGAAACATTTTAGTTAAACAGAAATTGAAAAAGCCACTAGCAACCATATCTTTAAAATGTCACATTCCCCAGCCTTGCAGATCCCGTGATAATGAGAACAGTGATGACAACAACAGTAAGTAAGGAGAATTTAAAATGGAAATAGACACCACCTATTCATAAATTTCTTTCTTACATAAATCCTCAGATGTTATCCTGAGGCTGAATCTAACATATGATAAATCTGACATATCTCTTTCTGAAAATAAAATTAGTCTAGTGAAAGAAAAGAGAAAACGAAGTAAAACATTTCTTTACCTAAAACCCACAGTGACCCAGTTTTCAATTAAAGTATGAAAAATATTTAGGAAAACAAATATCTGTTGGGGTAAATTAACCATCTGAATATATTCATAGTAGTATTTTCTGTTTCTTGTTAGATATAATTACTTTATTCCATAGTTAATACAGAACACACCATTTGCAGGGTGTCAAATAGCTTTTATGAGAGAGTTTAGGCTTTCTGTTCTCATGGCTTCAGAGCATGGTTAGGAGTTCATGGTTTAAAACTACACAAGATGATACTCATCCTCTAACAAATAACAATAGACTTCTTTTCTGGCTCAGCTATTAGATTATTTAGTGCAACTGTTGGACAGCCTCCTTTGAAAGTAAGCTCAGGCAATATAGTGATTATGTCTCGAATGCTTCAAATAACAGAAAGATACTATCTGGACAGCTATATTTATATTCTGCTATAAATAAAAGAAAACCAGTTTGTTTTCTTTTATAACTTTAAAATCACCTTCCTTTCCAGGCACAAACTATTCTCCCCACATAGCGAGTCAAAACAATTAAGCTAAGACAAGGGGGATACTGTGTGTCACAAAACGAAGTAATTAAATTTAGGCAGTATTATCGATGATGCCCAGTTCCAACCGCTGAAGCTGCAGTTAGTAACCCCAGTCTGTCCCTCTATCAAAAAGCTATTTATTCTTCATTACTGGCTATCCCTTGGTTATAGGGATTCATTGTCATTGTAGTAACTTATAGGAGGAACAGTTAGTGCAATGCTATTATGGAAATAGCCATTTCATAGCTCATGGGCAAAGTCGTATTGAGTCAAAGCTTTCCAGCAGTTGTCAGCAATGGGGAAATCTTGTCTGTATTATCACCCTTGAGGATTCATTACATTTGTTTGGCTTACAGCAATGTAATGGAGAGGGAAAAATGTGCCACCAAAGAACTCAATTTTAGAGATTCTGTCCGTGTAATTCCTATAGAAGTCTATAGTCAAAGTCTGCAAAACTAGCGACAAAGCATGCTGTCCCTAGTCTCTGGGATAGAGCTCTCTCTCTCTGGAGACAGAGATCATCCAGAAATAGCCAGAATTAGCTCCATTTTGGCCATAGACACAAGTGTAATTGTGGCTCCCTGCTGATCTGTCTCAAAACTAACCCTGACTCCCAGCAGTATCAGGGCAGCGTTTGCCTGGGAGTGTAACTTTCAGTACTGAGATTTCAAAAGGTGTTATCTCATGTGCCTTTAAATCTGAGGATATGCAAGGTCACAAGGGCTTACTACATGGAAGGCAATGAAAGTAAATGGATGCTTAGGGAAGTTGTGTCATTACCCAAGAAACATTAGTGAAAAGAACTTGGTTTTTGTGCATTCCTACCTAAGAGTATGTTGATATATCCAAGAAATCACAGCTCTTCTCCAGCAGTGTCTGACTTAGCAGCTTTCCGAAGATCTCTGCTTTTCCATTCAAAAGTGCTAAACTCTAAGATTAGGTCAGAGGTTGGTGGTACTTTTCTAGACATAGACATTTTCAAATCTTTATTTGCTTGAAACTGGCAACATACCTTTTCAGACCAGATTTCTGCCTAGTTACTTGGAAAAAAGCTTGTAATCAAGTTTATTTTGAGGTGTGGAGAAAAGGTCTCAGATATGTAAAGCAAAATCTTCCACGTGGTTAACTTTTAAACAGCTAAAGTCACTTGACTTGCATGCAAGCAAACCCGATAATTTTATCCTGCTTTAAGAAGTAGTTCCTGGGCAAAGAAACTTTCCTTAAATATTTTGGTTCATTTTAAACAGGATGTTAAAATATCTAGCTATTGATTTTCTGTGGCCCCGATGTGTAGTTATTTGCATTATAAAAGTTCCATTATTGTAACATCAAATTGGAAGAAGCTGATAAGATACAAACACAATAAAGTGCAATTTATTCTTATGGAGTATCTTTTATAGAAAACATCAAAGCACCTTCTACATGTAGCTATACACTTTTGAACATGATTCTCAATTGTGCCTAGTAACACATGGCTAAGTCTAAGTATGAAAAGAAAAAAAAGCACCATTTGTGGTATATACCATAGCCAGATAGAACACACTCCAGTAGTAAGGAGAATGGCAGAGCCTGACAGCACTTTTCCCAATGGTGCTGGAAAGGTGGTTTGGACTAAACAGCTTTTTGTGTGAGGCTCTGATTCCTCCCTGACAGCCCTCAAAGGACAGGGAGGAAGGAGACACTGCAAGTGTCACAATCCAGAGATACGATGGAGATCTCTAGAAGATGCAGGAGATGCTCTGTCAATGCAGGAATATGCCTTAAGCATGCAACCAAAACATATATCACATGTATACATAAAATGCACCTATCAAACTGTACCTATTTCTACAGCGGAAGGGAGAAATCAGTTTTGTGCCATGAGAAGTATGGACATCCTCACCATGAAATTCAGCAGAGAAACATCCTTTTTCTATAGCAAATATCCCGGCTTCATCAGCATCTACAAGGAGAAGGAAGCATTTGGGTTTCAAGCTGCCACATGAGAGACAATTTTGTTTTTCCACAAATATTTCCTCCTCAGACCAATTTTTAACACGGAGTGACCTCATCAAGTGTCACAAAATCTTCCATCATTTTTCGTCCCTCTAGCAGCTGGTTTTGCTCCCTCCTCTGCTGCTTCTTTGTTTCTTTATTTCTGTATCCAGGGTTTACAGGATACGTTTGAGCACACAGCTTTCTCATGCATACATTCCTCCTGTCTTAACTTTTTCTCTAGAATGACTTTCACCATCCCATTTCACTAACAACAGACTCCTTGAAAGCTAAAAGTTTATTCTCACCTTTGAGGACCTTAGCTCTGAAGACCACCTGGGAGTCTTCTTGCACCTTCTTCTGTCATCCTGCTAGAACACTGAAAAAGACAAGATATAAAATAATGGGAGATATTCTTCCTATTTCTCACTGGGATCACAGGGTAGAAGCAATACAAGGTAACTTTGTGTCCAACATAAACATCCCTAGGGCAAGAGTTCTGTCCATAGATTAGTATGAAATACACAGGTAATATTCAAATATGATGCAGTTCTCTTGATGGCAATATATTCATTAAGACCAAAGGATAACTCTTAGTCAAAAGACTTTATAATACATTGCCCTATGATTCTATGTTCAAAAATAATCTTAAATTAGAATACCAATTAAGGAAAGAATCAAAATTGCATATAGTTAAGAGTTTAGAAGACTATTTTGTCATTATAATTAAAAGAATTTTGGGGTTGGCATAGAGAAGTAATCTGAGATACATGTTTTACATGTTTTAGATGTCAGTGTAGTATAAAGACTGCATGTTATATTAATCTGAGATACATGTTTTACATGTCAATGTAGTATAAAGACTGCATGTTATAGAAATGAGGAGGAACAAAAAATTTTTGCTCATCCCATGATTATAATTGCTTTATCTTGCTGAAATTTCTCATTGGGTCAAACACAAAGACCTTCATTCAGTAGTTAACAAGGCTTTCTTCAAGCAAATTCCTCTTGACCTCATCATTTTCTCTACGATTTTCACAGTCTTAGAGGCAAATCACAGCTGCCAGCTGCCCAGTGGCACAATACATTGGTCATGATATACTGTTAAATATACTTTATGTACCTTTGTAGGTGTGTGGCAGTGTGCATGTATATAATGCAATGATATGCAAAATGCAGAATATATATTATTTAAAATATAAGATGAAAATGCTGCTTTAATCTGTCCCTGCTGCTAATTTGCATTTCATATTCCCCAAACATCATAATACTCTTATAAGATATTGATCCCAGCATGACCATTTGATTTCACATCAATACTAATATGACTTTTCTGAGATCTGCTGGCATGTGGGATTTTCTGAGTGAAATATACACATACAAATATCCAGCTATTTTCACTAATAAAAATGGATTCAGCTGTTCTGTATGAAAAGCTGTTGGTAAAAATATAGATCACCCTGTCCCAAAAACTGAATTTAGATTTTACTAGTAGACTTAAATTTTCATTCTTACTGCTTACCCAAATCTCTCTCCTTTATAACTTTAATATAATGATGTCTTTGTGATACTGTTTGCTCCTTGGAGCCATATTGAGTATCCTGAACACAAAGCACTGGTAGCAAAGCTGATTATACCATTTAGGAGCAAAGTCCCATGCCCATGCTCAGCTTGGTTTTTCAGGACCTGTCATAAAGAGTACTGGAATGATAACTTTCTACTGAGCCTCTCTGAAATGAGTAAATAATATAGTTTATTATGAAACAGGTCTTTTTTTTTTTTTTTTTTCACACAGATACTAAGGTCATCTTCTTCTTTCCCATGAGATAAGCATACCTAAATCTTCTCAACACTGCTGATGTATTTCTTTTTATTACTAAATCCCTAGTTTCAACATTTCCCAAGAGTTTTAGCAGACACCTTTATGCTGATTTTTTTCCTGGTAGCTGCCAGCTCAAAATCTACCCACTGATCAGGGATAATTGCAGACACACATCTGTACACACATATATGTACCCATAAAGCCAACAGTTTCTCTTAAAGAAAACAGAAACATCTCCATTGATTTACTTGGAGAAGACCTGGATCTTACTGGCATGGAAAGCCTGAAGTGGACGAAGCAGGATGTCTGAGAAGATTACTTCGTGCTGTTGATATTTACTCACTTCAGCATCACTGAAATAAGCACCCAGAATGCAATTGCTTTTATCTGACCTGGCCATCTATAGGGCCTGAGCAAAAACTAGCCAGAAGGGGATTCATCACAGATTCATCCCAAAATGAGCCATCCTAGTTTCCTCACAGAAACCAAAGGACTCAAGGAACAGCCAGAGATCATCACTTGCTTCAGGTAAGGTGTACTTCTTTCCTGGACTGCTTTCTGCCAAAACCTTAAAACGGTTCACAACCTCAAAGTCCAGCTAAAGACATCACTGCTTGTGAATCACACGCTGGAGGTTCTTTTGCCTTTTATGTATGACAGTGTTGTGACCTTTCTTTCACAAATGAAGTTATAGTTCATGTTGAGGATTACCAGGAAGCTGAAGTAAGGGTGGAGGAATACAGTACCTGAGTGGAATAGGTCAATATGGTCAAAGCATTCAACTTCAGATGTGTGCTTTCAGATGGAGACCACATTGCAGGGAAAAAAACCCTCAAGATCTTTAGGATCACCTGGCTTCATAAGTTCCTTCCAGCACCAGTGGCCTTTGAGACCAAGCCTGTAATATTGAAAGTGATAAAAGCAACTGCAATGAGTTGATATGACCTAGGAACTGCATCACCACCCAACACACCCAGCCAGCACACAGCCACTAGGTAAAAACTTAATTGGACTCCAGAGTCTGCCCATCAGGGAACAAACTCTAATGGCTGATCCAAAGCAATTTAAATCACACTGAGATTTTTTTTCAGTCCCTATCATCTCATTTAGTTCTCTGGATATATAAACATAATGTGCATTAGTGTATGTCCTACAATCTACTTATTTTCACACATCAGTTTCTTTACTTTTGAAGATATCAGCATATTTCACTATACAATTACAGAATCTGAAAACTGAATTAATGTGCTATTTACATGAGTATTAACTAGAACAATGCCTATAAATGCATTAGGAGGAAAAAAGTCTTCTTACAGATTGCAAATAAACTTTTAAGAACTGATCCAGTGCCAATCCTTTCAGCGCCTGTCTGGGTATTGGCAATTATTTTAGTTAATGGCAGAGCACAAGGTCCCAGAGTACACACGTAAACCCATATTTTCCAAGAGAGATTCAAACACGGATTACATGAAAGGTTTTAGTAAAATCTGCAGACTTGTTCTCATCTGAAGCTGTTACCCATTCATATTTTCTGTTAGTGTAAACAGATAATTTACCCTTAATTTAAGGCCCCTTCACATCAAGTATAATCAGCTTAAGGAAGATATGCAGTCAGCATAAATAGGATGCAGTTTATGTAACAGATCTGCTTTTCATAGAAGTTCAGCTCTATCTCCTGTGGCCTCCAACAAATGGAAACTTTTATACTGCCTTCCCACTTCAGCCAACATTTGCCAGGTGTTTTCACTCCCTTAGGATTTCAGAAGGATTCTGGGTTTGACCACTGAGATCTCAGTGTCTCACCCACACCCTTCTTGCACTCCCTTAGCAACAGATAGACTTCATGTGATTTGAGTTTCAATGAAGGAGCTTGTGAACTCATTTTGACTGCAATAAAATGAAGAGACCATTGATTGGAAGATGTAGTTTCCAGGTTAGCACTTGAGGCTGACTGGTAGTTATTTGATTGATTGATTGATTGATTGACTGATTAGAAAATTTTTTACTGAGGGAGCTAAAAATGAACAGCTGCCACTATCACATTACTCTTGCACAGGGGCCTGGGCCCATACCTCAGGAATCATTTGCAAACTGAAGTGATACTTCAAAAAAAGCAGAGCAGAAGCAGCCAAGCTTTGATAAGTTGCCCTACAGAAATGATGCAGCTGATAAAATCCAAGCAAGAAAAGGAGCCACAGAGCAACATAGGCAGGACTGGAACTGCAGTGATAACAGCTCAGCCAAGTGCAGTAACACAGATGATATATACACAGGTACTGTTAGTGGGAATGGAGCTTTGACTTTAAACCTGAGCAAACACTCCATATTGGAATTACTAAGGAAAAGGTCCCAACTCATTTGAATAGGTGCTTTCTTGTTCATTAATTAAGACTGATAGGTCTGTCCTGTTGCTCCTCTGAGCAGAGCAGGGCACAATAGAGTTTTAACTGGGGGGCTGCTGTATATCTCAGCAGACCCAAGACAGACACTTTTCATTAAACAGCTCAACACTATTGCTTTCTGCTAGCCCATTCTCTTGTGTGGGAGCTAGAAGTACCTTGCCTGGAGGCACAATGCATCCTTACAGGCAGGAATTCAGGACAGCCAAATCCTGCCTCCCTGTCACTGGCTACTTATTCTGAGAAAAGAGGCCTTTTAAACTTTACTATGACCTCTTGACTTAGACATCGTTATCCTTCACTGTGGGAAGAACATACCTTTCCATCTTTCTTACTTCCTCATTCAACCTCATTGGATTCATTGCCACAAACAAGCATAGAAACATAAAATTGCTGTAATTGGGTCAGGCCATAGGTCTGATACTGGCCAGTGATGATTGCTGAGGGAAAGAACAGAGGAAGCAGGGCACATATAGAAGAATCTTTTCCTTGGCAAATCTCTGCTACCAGCAGATTCAGGGCCATCAGAGAGCTGAAGTTTACCTCCAGACCATCACCTTATCATGCAAATACCAAAATACCAGTGAATACAGAAATCTTGAGTTTATTGAACTCATAAGCATGCTTTTCATTAAACAACAAAAATATGCATCTGCAGTTGTATATGACAGGGATCCTTATGTGTCTGACTCACAGATGTGCTTGCAAGGAGATAGACTATGCTAAAATAAGCACATAAAGTACATTTTTTCTATTAACAGGATTTCCTTAATTATCTTTTAAGATGTTTTAACTGCACTTTGTCTTACTCTCATGTTTCTGTGATCCAGTCTTCTCATCCCTCAGCCCCATTACCAACAAAGGCATCACACTCACTCCATACCTTTGTAACTAGGTTAAGGATCAGCTTGCACAGGCAAGCTGCTATCCCGCAGGCTATTCAGCACTAAGGGCCTAATCTATACTCTGCTGAAATCGTAGTCTTAATAGGTTCAGTAGGTTTGACCAACTTCATCGAGCTCAGAGACAAAGCTCTATAAGAGGTATTACTGAATGTGTCCCACTGCACAGCACAACACACTCTGTAACTTGCTATGTTTGCAGTGCAGGACATTTTTTCTACAATTTGAAATATCATTCTGCCCTATTATTTCTCCTGTGTGATGCACAGAGCATACAGTATCCCTAGAAGTAAAAGTACTGGGGCTTAAAAAAAAAAAAGAGGCATGATATTCAATATCAATATTTATGTAACTGGGAAAAGCATTGTTTATAAAATAGGTGGTAAGACTGTACCATTTGTAATGTGTGGTTTGGTTTTTTTCTTGATAAGCAGGATAGGTTGGTGCAGGTAAAGAGTCTGCTTGGTATAGCTAAATGAACAAGCACAGCTTTGCTACATGTTCCTCCTTTAACAGACATGCAAAGATAAGCCTGTGGTCTTTTGGGTTGGTTTTTTGTTTGTTTGTTTGTTTTGTTTTGTTGTGGATTTTTTGTTTGTTTTGAATAGGACTAAAACAGGACAGTTCACAAGGCAAGCATCAGTCAGGCCTTCTACCTTTTCCTTTTACAAACCTCTCTATATTTATTCCATCAGAGAAAAAAAAAAAAAGAGGTGTCCAGATCTGGGGCTCTTTGGCTAGTCGATGGCAGGAGGGTGGGTAGGAGCTGCAGGAAGGCATCTCTGCCGATGTCCAGTCGCAGTGGCGCCCTGCTGCCTGCTGTCCTTTTCTCCTAATGACGGAAAGCTTTGACCCGGCCACATCTCTGCTTCTGGAGGGAAAAGTAAAGAAGCAAAGTCTTCTCTTAGGGTTATTTTAGCTCCCAGGACCCCAGCAGCTGCCCAACGAGCATTTCTGCTTTTCACATCCTCTTTCCCTGCTTACACAGTCTACAGCTAGTATTTTTTTTTTTTAAATCGCAGAAAGGCCTCCCCGACTAATCTAATTCCCGCTCCTCCGCTCCTTTGTCACAAGCAGATGTCACTTTTACATCTGTGCGTCTGCTCAAGCGCCCCGTCTCCTCCAGCCCAGCCCAGCAGATGTTGCCGCCGCCGAGAAAAAGCAAGATGCAGATCCCTCTGCTGGCGGCCGCGGAGAGGGACAGAGAAATCCGGGATCATCATAATCATATAAAAGTAATACTAATAATAATACCAAGCGGACCCCGACGCTGCCTGATCCACTGTCCCCTAGAGGAGCTCAAGCAGTGCATGGACCCGCTGGTTTCCGCGTAGGGCCGCGGAGCTCAGCCTGCGCAGCCACTCGGATTGGAGACATAGAAACAATAAAAAAAAGAGGGGTTGTTTTTTCACACCCTCACCCCGCGGTGCCAGGTAGCCCCGGGGTGCGGCTCTGTCCCCACAGAGCCACGCTTTGGCGGGGGACAGGCAACACGTGTCACCGACCCCTCCCTCCGCTCCTGTTAACCGGAACGGCTTCGCACCTCTGTGGCTCTGCCGGGCAGTGAAGGGCCCCGTGCCGCGAGGAACCCAGCAGAGGATCGGTGGGATGCTCCGGCTGCCCCCTCCCAATAAAACAATGCTTCAGACACTCTGACCGGCTTTAATATTTTGCTCAGTCTGATGGGACCGTGTGTAGCCCGCGGTGCGGTCGGCTCGGGGTCGGAGGGACTCGGGAATCGCTTTCCCATGGCCGGCGGATGCCGCACAAAGGCGCGCTGTTCCCTGTTTTGTTTCGTTGCCTCCGAGCATTCCTCCGGCAGCCCGGGGGGGAGCGGACCGGGCCCCCTCTCTGTGCCGAAGGACAGGAAAGAAAAGTGGCTTTTACACACCCGGCGTGGTTTTCTTCGGCACCCGCGCACCCCACACATACTCTGCACTCCGGGCTGCTCTGGCAGGGCCGGAGTTTGGGACCGAGGCAAAAGGGCTCTTCTGGAAGGAAAGAAAGAAAGAGAGAGAAAAAGAGAAAGAGAGAGAGAAAGAGAGAAAGAGAGAAGGAGAGAGAGAAAGAGAGAATGAAAAAGAAAAAGAAGAAAAAAAGAAAAAAAAAAAGAAAAAGAAAAAGAAAGAGAAAAAGAAAAGAAAAAGAAAAAGAAAAGAAAAAGAAAAAAGAAAAAGAAAAAGAAAAAGGAAAAGAAAAAGAAAAGAAAAAGAAAAGAAAAAGAAAAAAAGAAAAAGGAAAGAAAAGAAAAAGAAAAAGGAAAAGGAAAAGAAGAGACGAGAAAAAAGAAGAGAATAGAAAGAAAAGTAGAGAATAGAAAAAAGAAAAGAAAAGAAAAGAAAAGAAAAGAAAAGAAAAGAAAAGAAAAGAAAAGAAAAGAAAAGAAAAAGAAAAGAAAGAAAAGAAAAGAAAAGAAAAGAAAAGAAAAGAAAAGAAAGAAAAGAAAAGAGAAAAGAGAAAAGAGAAAGAAAAGAGAGAAAAAAGAAAAGAAAAGAAAAGAGAGAAAAAAGAAAAGAAAAGAAGAAGAAAGGGGGTGAAGCAACCGGGAGGCTCTAATTCTATTTGTGTCGCCTGGAAATCAGAAGGGGTTTTTCCACACTTCGCCTTGATTTGATTATTCCTTGGAGATGGTTTCTCTGCCCCCAGCCAGACGCGTGGGGGAAGGCCGCTGAGGCAGTTGGCCTATAGCGGGAATAATCAAATTACCCATTTGCTACAACTTTTTCGGCAGAGCCGCTCGCGTGTAGAAAGAACAACTGGAGCCCAAACCCCGCGGAGGGGGAGCAGGGAGTGGGCAAACCCCCCCCCCACCCCGAGGGGGGAGAACCCAACCCCCACGGGCAGTGCGGACCCGGCCACTCCGGGGGACAGCGGGGAACCGGGGGAAGCTCGGGGGCAGGTGTCGGGGTAGCCGATGCCGAGCGGCCCCGCAGCCCCGACGGCGGCCTCGCTTCCCCGGGCACTGGAGGCAGCGCGGTGCCGCTGCGTGGAAAGAAGCACGGCACAAAGGGTGTCCCCCGGAGAAAAAACACTAGGATTTATTTATTTATTTATTTATTTATTTATGTAAAATTTTTTTTAATGTTCTGTGTTGTCTGAGAGGGGGCGAGGCACCTTCCTGCCCCAAATGCTTATTCATATTCATGAGAGCGCGGGTAAATAAAGACAAATCCCCGCTGTAGTAACACTTAGATTCACATCACTCTTTGGTGCCCTTTAGATTTGGGGGACGGAAGACAGATGTTTGCAGCGCTTTTCTCCTCTTGTCTGGTGACCATAAAGAGAGAACCATTTAGAGCTCGCAATTTATTTCCACCCTCGCACTAAAACCATGTTCACATTTATTTTCATTTCGCCCGTGCACAAAAAGTGTCCACGGGCCACCAAAGGCCGTTCTTTATCAAATACACATTGTACAACATGCAACCGCAATAAAACTATCAGACCTCGCCATAAAACTATCACCAGGCTCCTCAGCAGTTCAAGAATCTTCTGCTTTGTTTTATTACCCACCGGTAGTTTACAGTGACATGCCCCCAAAAATAATCCCCCGGGTCGTTGGTGTAATTAAGTACTGCTTCAAAATATTTAAAATGTATAATAGAGCAGCACTCTATAATAGATACCCCCTGCTCCACCGCTAGCTCGGAATTAAACTACTTAGCTTGGCAAATACTGTGCGAGCTTAAATGCCCCTATAAAGGTTTTATGAGTTTGTTACTTTAATTGCAGACTTGTTACAGAATACATAAAAGGGGTAATGAATGTAATAAACTTAATTAGCCACACATTTAAATCGTATAGAATATCCACTGTTTGTTTATACAACAGTGAGGTTGCTCTTATCGTTCCCTACGCTGCCCACCGAGAGGAGAGATTTAATGAAAGACGACTAACGAAACGAAAATTACATCATCGGCGAGAAAACTCAGCGAAGATCTCCTCTGCCCCTCTCCGAGGGCGGCGGCAGCAGCGCGGAGCTTGCGCGGGCGCGGAGCAGCCCGCGGCTAGAAGGAGGTCACCGCTCCCGAGACTGGCGGGGGAAAACGCCGAAGCTGAATGCCTTCTCCCTGTGCCAGCTCCGGAAATTTTGCATGTGTCAAATCGTGTTTGGAAATAAGTTTCCCGAAGCCCCCCGTCTCGACCACATATTTTAAGTGTGGTTTGGGTTTGTATTCCCGCCCCCCCGTTCCCCTCTCCCCCTTACGCAGGAAGAAAAAGTCGGTGCAAAATTGAATGTGCTTCATAGCACAGATATAACCCCCCCCACACCCCCTTCTCAGATCGCTGTTTCCATTCCTATATAAAC
>NC_044248.1:14562392-14717392 GCF_003957555.1 Calypte anna | reverse complement strand
TGCAGAGACTCATTACCCTGATATATACACCCGGGAGGAGCTGGCGCTCAAAATAGACCTCACGGAGGCTAGAGTGCAGGTATGTGCGGGATGCGGGTGACGGGGAGGGGGCGGTGGTCGCGGAAGGGCCGCGCCGGGGGACGCTCCGCTCTAACGGGCACCTGTTCCGGGACTGCGGTGCGGGCCGGGACGGCTCTGCTGGAAGCGTCGAAGGGGCGGCCGCAGAGCTGCCCACCCCTACTCCCCTCCCCAGGTCTGGTTCCAGAACCGCCGCGCCAAGTTCCGCAAGCAGGAGCGGGCGGCGGCAGCGGCGGCAGCGGCCGCCAAGAACGGGGCGGCTGGCAAGAAGTCCGACGCTTCCCGCGACGACGAGAGCAAGGAGGCCAAGAGCACAGACCCCGACAGCACCGGCGGCCCCGGCCCTAACCCCAACCCCGCGCCCAGCTGCGGCGGAGGCGGCGGCGGCGGCCCCAGCCCCACTGCCGGACAGGGAGCGGCGGGGCCCGGAGGGCCAGGAGGGGAGCCGGGCAAAGGGGCGGCAGGGCCCGGCGGGCTGGCGGCGGCGGGGCCGGGACAGGGCTGGGCGCCGGGGCCCGGGCCCATCACCTCCATCCCTGACTCGTTAGGCGGCCCCTTCGCCAGCGTCCTCTCTTCGCTGCAGCGGCCCGGCGGCACCAAAGGCAGCCTCGTCAAGAGCGGCATGTTCTGAGCGGCGGCGGAGGCGGCGGCGGCCCCTCCCGCTCGTTAGTATCCGCCGCCCGCCCATAGTAATGGCCAGGGGCCCGGGCTGCGCCGGGCTCCGCGGGGCAGGGACCCCGCGCCCCCCCGGGGGTCGCGCTCGGCTCCTCTGGCCCCCGGCCGGGCGGCGGGGCCGGCTCCGCAGCGCCTCCGCGGGGGCGGGGTCGGGAGCGCTGCGCGGGCGCGGAGGCGGCGGCGGGCCGCGGAGACTGTGCCCGTGGGCGGCTCGGCGGCGGGGGAGGTCGCCCCGCCCGCCCCTGGGTTTTTTTTTTTTAAAGCTCTTCTTCAGCCCAAGCGACAAAGTGTCTTGTTCTTTCCCCACCTCCGCCACCCCTCCGCTGCACCCTGGCCCCGCGCCCGGGGCCGTTTCTTACTCCGCCGTCCGGTGTCACTGTCCCTCGGTTGGGTCCTGGGTCTCTCCGTTACCGCCGCCGCCGCCGGGCTCGGCCCTGGCCCGGCGGTCACCGCCGCCGCCTCGGCACCGCGGATCCGGCCCCTGCAGGGCCCGCGCTCCTCACGGTGGACGGCTTGTATTTATTATTAATTATTAATTATTATTAATTATTATTATTATTACACGGTCCACGCAGTTTTTAGGCATCTCCGTTAGGGTTTTCTAATTTTATTTTTAAAGGCACAAACTATAGCTCTTAGTTGAATGTTGGCAGGTATGCTTTATCTTTTTCCGTGTCTTTCTACAACTGTGTTCTGTGACGCAACTGTATAGTGTTAATATCAGTACAGACTTGTCTAGTTGACCGTATAAATAATGTTTTCCCTTCTCGTAGTCTCTATGGCGTGTCTTTATGGAGAAATAAGGTTCTCACGGGTTCCGTTCCCTTTGCGTTTAGAGAGACCAGGTTCAAGCAATGATATATATTTTTGTTATCGATTGCATGTCGTCTCATTTTTTAATCTTTTTTTTTTCCTACCTGTTGGAATATGTTTGTGAGCATAATCGTCATAAATTACGTTCAGGGTTTTCAGATTTTATTTATATGTGGTTCAAATGAATGCTTCTATTTAAAGGGGGAAATATTTCTACATGTGCATATAGTTTTCCAAGAGTGTACCATTAATTGATTGTTGATAATAAAACCCAAAAGCAAATATAGCACCATATTTCTTCTGATTTATTGCTAGGGCTTGACTGGGGTAGTAGGGCCGGGTTTTTTTCTGAGAAAGATTGAAAGCACGCACAGCAAAATCTGGACTGAGTCATCAAAAGGAGATGGGCTCGGCAGCATTATTTTTGATCTGCATTACCATCAGGAAGGCCATAACTGCGGATCCCATCATTACTGCCTAATTGTGCTGTTATTAATTCTTTGCAAACAGGCTGAGGAGGGGGGAGGGCGGCGGAAGATTTGTCAGATCTGACCTTTTGTCGCTACCTCGAAAATTAGAGACGGTCAATACTAAGCGGTATCCGTTAAGTGGAGGGAATTTAAAAAGGGCACAAATTACAGGTCTGGCCGCTAAACCAACACAGGGAAGGTAACATCTCCTTTGCAGAGCCGCAGCTTTTCTCAGACGGCTTTTCTGCTGAAAAGGCTCTGCTTCTACCTCAGGCAGAGAGGTCGGCCGAAGGGACAACCGCGGGCTCTGTGCCACCCGGGCCAGGAGTCGCCCAGCAGCCTCACATCTGGGGACCCGCTTTGCTTTTTCGTCCCGTCAGCGGGAGGCCGAGGCACCGACAGCCCCGGCGGCCCCTCCGCCGCTTGCCCGGCCTGCCCCGGGGGGGAGGGCAAGGGGGCCGCCACGCCAGAGCCCCCCAGAGCAGGGACCCGGCCTCTCCAGGACGAGCTCCAGCTCCCTCGGAAGTTCTGCGGTAGGGGCAGGCCCCCGGTGCCCTCAGAAGAGCCAGGGGAGTCCAGCACACCCCGGTGCCACCTTCCCGAGCTGCTCCTGAGCAGGGACACTGGCGGGACACGTCAGGGGATGAACTCTGTCTGACTCTGGCAGAGTCAGTGGGGAAAAAACCAACAACAACAACAAAACAAAACCAAACACAAACAAAAAAACCAAAACAAAACAAAACTGTTTTAGGGTTTTGGCTGAAAAGTAAGTATGGCAAAAGTGTTCCTCTGAATGGCCAGGGCACTGGGGGAGAGGTTGCCACTGCTGAGAGCACAATTAAAAGAGCCAGAAAAAAAAGGGGATACGTGCTGTTTCACTAATAAATACACTTCAATAATCAGTTTTTAAATGCTGCAATAAAAGATGCAGTCTCTTTTCATGAGCTAAACCACCTGTATGTATTTCTTGAGTATGTTTTGTTATAATGTGGTTAGATTTTGCCATTTTGCCTTTTCTTCAAAGAGTAATTTCATAATCTAAGAATATCTTTATTCAGAGTAAATGGACTGTCTCTAGGAATGAGCCAGCTATGAACTGCAGTGCAGCTCTGCTGATGGCGATCTACATGGAAAGAGTTTCCTGCTGGATAAACTGCAGCACTTGAGTCCTTCTGCTTTACCAGCTCTGAGCTATTCAAGAAGGCAAGACCTGCATGACTGGTGAACCAACCAGACAGCCAAGTGTGATTTAAAGGTACAACTCCTGGTAAGGCCTTGAGCCGTGTGAAGATGAGAAGCTTTCATTTTATGGCATACAGTTCTGATTCAAAAACATTAAGAAATGATGACATGGTACTTCTTTGTGTATTTTTTTAACCAATACTTCACTATTTTTACTGTTAAAACTTTGGTTTTTATGAAGGCTTCTGCTCCCAGCAGTGGACCCAGTGGACCTAGCAACATGCCTGCTCAAACTTTTCTCTGTCTTATTTTTACTACACTGTAAATTGATCTGTATTTTGATCTGTCTACTTCCTGATAAACTGAATAGGCTGTGTCCTTTACATCTGTCACACTCCCTAAGCCTCAAACTTTTAAAATCTTTTCCAGAGCTGGAACCACTCTCTTCTGTTTCTGAAGATGTTCTGCAAAAGAGATGCTAGGACAGTACCAGACACTACAGTGTCTCTCTCACTGTGGTTTTGTACACATATAGGATAATTTCTCCATTTCCCATTCACAATTTTACACTTATGTATCCAAGCTTTTAATTAATCCTTTCTGGAAACTTCTGTTTTATCACTTATTCCTTCTGACCCATAAATCATTTCCCAACCCACTGCTTGTCATGTTCTGGTCACCCCCCCACAGCACAGCAAACCCTGGGAAGACTGAGGCACAGGGCACCCTCTGTTTGTAAGGACCAATGTGCCTGTAGCAGGCTGGTTGGAACAGTTAATTCACAAACCTTTGTGATTGCTCCATCAGGTAGAAATAGCTGCTTACCAGTGGTACCAGTGAAAGCTGAACTGGCAAGTTGCTCCATAACACCAAGAGGTGCTCTGGGGTTCACCTTACCAGAAACACCTAACCAGTCAAAAGATGTTCCAGTAAAGAAATTAGGGAAAGTTTTGTTGGTTTTGTTGGGTTTACCTACACATGTTGTCCAAAAAAAGAGTAATCTGTTTTAGAAACCAACATACTTCATTATCAACATGTTGTATCTTGAAGAGTTCAAACGTAAATTTACATGGTGTATTTGAAGCAATTTGGGTGCTCAATTGTCTGCTCTTCTGAATGCCAAAATTTGGAATTCGGGTCCAGTGTTGAACTTTGCTCTGGGGTACCTCACTCTCTTTTCTACCATACATGAACAGCTAAAGTAATTTCTTATTGCAGTATAAATGGGTGGTGGATGTGTGACAATGCTACTAAAGAGTATGTTGCAAGCATACAGGAAAGAAAATATACTTGCTTCTCAGTGAAAAGAATTGGTTTTCTTAACTGTGTCTAAACAGTTCAATCTTTACATATCTGCACTTAATAAAGTTATCAAATTATTATCAAGCAGTGGGAAAAGGAGTTGTCATGAAAAGTGCCTGCAGTTCATTAGAATATTTTTTAAAATCCTCTTTTCTTCTCACCTTTTTTTGCCACTGTTGAAAGTGCTGATAGGTGTGTCTAGCACAAATCCCCTGAACCAGCCTGATTCCAGTTGGGTCCTGCTGTAGTCTGGCATGAGCTCTTTCTAAAGGCAAAAATCTGGGGTCAATTCACATGGGAAGGATCCCCACTAGACAAGGGAGGAATGGGACATGAAGCTCACCATTAGCTTTTACCCTGAGGGTAGTGGAAAAATGGAACAGGTTGTCCAGGGAGGCAGCTGAGGCCTTATCCCTGGAGATATTCAAGGTGTGTCTTGACAGGACTCAGAGCAACCTCATCTAGTGGAGGGTGTCCTTGCTTACTGCAGGGGGGATGGACTGTATGACCTTTAGAGGTCCCTTACAACCCAAATTATTCTGTGATTCTATGATTCTGTGATTTGGGACAGCAACTAAACAAGCACTTGTCTGTAAATCTGTTTGCACATTTTGTGTGAATCATTACAAGTCAAACATTAGTCTATATGTGGACTACCCTCATCCTCTGGAGCCCAGAGCACAGTTATGAAGACCATATGACTATGGGAGGTGAAGCCTTCTGCTTCTGTCATCAGTTTCATCTGGTTGTTTAAAGGTTGTCATCTGACAAGTGTTATGAAATAAATGTGTGGCTTCACCTAGGGTGCTACTAAAATATGGCTTCATCTTATGACTTTGCACCTTCTACTTCTCACAGGAAGTCATCATGTAGGCCGAGGAATTATTTGACAGGAAACCTTTTGTCAATTTGTGGAGAATTAATCCAGAAAAAATTCAAGAAACTTTTGCCATGAAAACGAAGTTCATGCTGTCATTTCCTAGATGCAAAATTTCCTTTGGAGAGAGGAAATAATCTTTTAATCTGATCTTTGTCATTATTATAATATCAACAGAAAATTTTAATATTTGCTCTTGAAGAGTTTCATGCTATTGTTGCATGCTGAGGGTGTACTTCTTCCTACTCCTTTCTGAACAAGAGGCACTAAGGGAATGCTGATAACAGCTCAGAAGAATAACACAGAGAGCCTATTAGTGGTATCAGATAAAAGTCCAAAGCAGTCTTGGGAAGAGTAAGTGAGAGAAGTTCTGCCTTTCTAGGAGTCTGAAATTTAACATCAGCATTTAGGACCAACAGCTTTAATGTATGTATGAGGTCTTCAGAAGCATTAACTTCAATATCATGCCACAGGAAGATGTTTTTAGAAAATGAATCAATATATTAATTTTTGCTAAGTAGAAAATCTATCCAGGGAACAAAGCACAAAATTCATGAGTGGCTGTGGTTATTTGGTTTGTGAAGAGAAATAACTGGAGGCTGTGAAACCAGTTGCTAAGAGAACTGGCTATCTCATATAGACATGGTATTTGGGAAATGAGGCACCCAGAGCTCCAAGCTGGAGCTGTGGGTATTCACCTCCTTGAAAAGCCAATCCACTTCTTGAAACCTCCTGAGTGTCCACAGCAGACCCTGCTCTAAGATATAACCACAAACACCCATGCTCTCGGGTCTGTTAAAAACCCACCTATGCTTTGAAGAGGAAAGGGGAGCAGCTCACCTGTCCTAAGCCAGGCCAGGAACCAGGGGGTCCATGAAGCTCCAGCTGCTGTCAGTGCTTTTCCAGCATACTCCCTTCCCCAGAGACAAGGAAGCTGAGACACAGAGAGACAGTGACAACACACAGCAGTTACCTTGTGGTGCTCATTTCCAAGCAGATTCAGGAGTAGCCTCTACTCAGTGCTACCTTCACCCACCTTGTGGGTAGCAAAGAACATGCTGGATTTGCCTGTCCTCATGCTTTCTGACTGGGATGCTCTGAGCAGTTTTCCACCTCTGTGGCCTTCTTGGGCTTGTAGGACTCTCTTTCAGAAAGCCAAGACAAGCAGCAGAGAGTTCAGCTTCAGTGAGTCCTTGGATGCTCTGCCTCAGTTTTGCAGATAGCTTGGGGGGACATGGGAAGAGACAGCAGAGCTGCTGCAAAGTGGAAGCTTTCATGTTCACTGAAGTTCATCACCAGGGTGTCAGTGGAGAAGTTACACACATATATGCCACAGGCTGTCACAAGATGCAGTTTTGTTTGTTTTTTGTTTTTTTTTAACCTAGATACTTTGCCATCACTTTTCAAAATAATCTCCTCAAAGCAGTGCTGGCAGGACAATGGGAAAGATCCTGGCTCTGTGTTGATTTCACAATATCAAACTATTTCTAGAAACACCTACTAATATACTCCTGCTGTGTTATCTTTGAAAAGGTTATTAAAGGGGATAAGTTCTGAAAAAAAGCAGGTAAATACCACCATCAAAATGCCACCACATCTAGAATGCAAACATTAGAAGAAGCTCCTCTCATTTTAATTCCAAAGCTGAAGACTTTCTTTACAGCCAGAGCATCTCTGAATTTTTAATAACAAAGTCTTCTTACACCTGAAAATAGGAGCAGTAGTTAAAACTGTATCTATTGCTGCTGCATATGCTTGCAATGCATTACGTGACAGTCTATTTTAGAATAGTGAAGTTTTAAACACAGAGATCTAATTAACACTAGGGATATTTCTATGGAGACAGAAAGTTAGATAAACATGGTGTGGGTGGTTTTGTCCTGCAGCAGAAAAAGAGGATGTACTATAGTAGATGGGCAGCTAAGCCCTTCACTCCCATTGCATTCAATTCCCACTGGAAATGTAGCCCTCCTGAAATATTTCTGGGATGATTCACTAAGCAGCAGATCTGATGTCATTCACAGCAAGGTGGCAAGGATGACTCTGGGCATACCGCATTCAAGAGAGGTGGAACAAGTATCTGTATTAACAAGTTTTACTGTATAAGATCATGTATATATGAATACTAAAATACTGAAGAGACTGGAGAAATTAAATTACACACTTTTGCTTTTTACCTGTTTAACCTCAAGTTTCAGTGGCCATACCACTCTAGCTCTTTCCTAATATTGTCTAGGAGGGAAAAAAACCACCAAACTAGGTTAACGTATTACAGTCCTGCCTTAGAAAGTTGAGCTGGAAAAGAGAGATACTTCCAGTCACTAGTTAACCAAACTGAGGCTCATCCCCACAGGATTTTGTTGAGATCAAGATTTTAACTCAATTCTGCATAAAAACAAGCTCTTAAGAAAGAATATCCAGCCAGAACAGTCTATGTTAATAAAAGGTTTTGAAAGATTTCTGATATAAACCTACCCATTTCAGGGCATAAGCCAATCTCTGTTTATTGAAGATGAGGCCTTTAGCAAATATTTCTCCCTGAAAGATTTCTTTTGTCTTCTATATCACCTGCTGATGGTCTCTCCAGATAGGGGTTCACAGACTGCAGATTACAAGTTTTAGGCTGTACATCACTCACTATGTTTCTATATTCTAATAGCAAATGAAAACTCCCAGATTTGCTTAATTTACATTTTCCCATTGTTGCCTTTGGTAGGAAATAGTCCCTGTTGTATTCACAGGGTCAGCTTCAATCCTGGCCAAAGTACAGCTGAAGTAAAATACATCTGCAAAATTGATTAATTTTTCCTATTATTCCTGATTACTTCCACTGATCAATACTTTCACTGGTGCATACCACTCATACATTTAAATGTCAAAGTGAGAATTAATTATCCTTAATTATTTCCTTTCAAAGATATTTTTTTTCTTGTTGAGATTTTGGGATCTATACATAAACTTATGACCAGGTTTGTCTTTAAAATAGTTCAGAATAATTTGTACAAAACCTCATAAGCACAAAATGCTTTTAAAGCATTTTACTTTTAGAGAGTTAAAAAACATTTAATTTTTAAAAAATGAAAATACTTAATAATTAAAAAATAAGCATATTAACCCCCTGCAATATCTAAACCCAGTCACAAATGAGTTCTGAACAAAAAGGGACTGCTCTAAACAATGAAAAATATCAATGATACAAGAGAAAATTCAATTATGCAGCTGTGTATTGTAATTCTCAATGATTTATAAAAGGCAAACCCCAGATATGCTACACAATGTATTATCATTAAGATGAGACTACAGTTCGGTCTAATAGAATCCCATTATTTAGAAGTGGAAAAAGAAACCCTATTAGATTATTGAGCTAATTCCCTGCCAGTGCTGAGGTCACTGCTCTTTCACTCTCAGGCTTGTCTACATGAACATTTTTGGTACATTTGAAGAGTCATCTGGGGCAGAAGAGACAAGAGGAGCTCTCTGTTGACCTTGCCACTCCCATGAAGGAATGAAAATAGCTGTAGTGGGTAAATCACCACAATATATAATCTGAAAGAAGAAAAACCTGTTAAGATTGGGGGGGTAAGTACCCCAAAATGGCAGCACACCCCGTGTACTGCTGGCATATGAGGATTGAAGACCAACTGAACCAAGGCCATGGGCTGAAAAAGATCTGAGTATTTGTTTAGCATTCCCCTCAACAGTCTGGTTTGTGTGGTCTCCTTTTCCTCCAGTGATTAGCCACATGGGATGTATTTCCTGAGGAGAGATCAGAGGGTCATGTAAACCTCAGAGTCCTTCAATTTCAGGCAGAAAAGAGCATGGCTTTCAGCTGGCAGTCTCCTGCAATCTGTGTGGGAGTCATCTTTTCCCACCTCATTCTGATGTGCCTCCCAAATTTTTCTGCACAGAGGCAAAAGCTTAGACATGTGCCCTTCAAATAACACTGAACTTAGCTTAGGGACAGCTGCACTAGAAATACAATTTTTTTACCCCTCCATAATAACTACTTCTTCTCTCACAGCATCCAGTTCCCATCCACCCAGAAATGGCTGTGAGGCTCCAGGGGTTGCCCATCCCAGTGCCACCATGCACCAGACATATGCCCATCCCATGCACCAAATCCCCTTTTATATGACACTTTTTTGCTTGATGAGGGCAGGGACTGTCTCTGAACGATTTTTACTCTCCAAAGCTGTTCAGTGCTCTTTACTGTGAGCACCTGGACCATCCCTTTCCACCCCACCAGCAAACTGGTGGACTTTTTAAAAGGCTATGATGACAGGTTTCAAGACACCTGTGTGTTCCTGTTGGCACTGACAACCCTGTGATGCTGACAGAGCCACTGCCTTGCACTTCAGGGAGCTGGGAAAGAAAAGCCTCCTCTTAATGGAGGTGCTGCTACTTGTCTGTTTTAACATCATTAAACTGAAGCTTGTGAGTTTAACAGACTTGGTATTAAGCACACCACTGGCTGCTGAATAAAGATACTAAATTATTGTTTACTTCTAGTGACTGCCAGAAAGAGTGTTGAAAATTAAGTTTTCTGTGTTACTCGGTCAGGAGGCACAAATGCCTTCCTCATTCCTCTCACTGAGTTAGGCAAATAGTAACTACAATAAAATATCAGCTACAGCTAATGCAGCTCTGTGAGGATGCCGTATTTAAAACCCCACAGCAATTTTTTTGTCTTAAAGAAATATATTTTTAAAATGCCATATTTTATAGGCACAGCGTAATATTTTGTGATTTTTAAATTTTTTTTTTTTTTTTGTAACAGGAATCCCTGGCCTGGATGGTTGTCTCACCAGCATGATGCAGCTTAAACAAATGGGATGTCACTGATGGGAAACTGATGGAAAAGAAGATTTGAACAATTACACAAAACAGATAAGCCATTAGCTTCTCCTGTGATCTAATGATATGCTCTGCAGGATCATTCAGGCTACAATCATAATTAAAGCTGGTCCTGAGTCATTCTGTTGTAGCACAAAACATTAACAATGGGGAAAAGAAAATCTTTGGCAGCCTCCACGCAAGGGAGGACAAGGATGAGACTGGTGTCTGACAGGCTAGAACTGAAATATATTTGAAATACAGTGCTATGAAAGAGAATTGTGACTTTACTGCTATTTTATTTGATAGGCTACTTTATGGTAGCATAATCACATCTGGATAAAGACCTAAACATGCTTTTTCACAGTGTCCACCTGTGGGGAAGCTTCATTCACTGAAGCTGAACGTGTTGGATTTTTCTTTTAATCCTACGTTTAAATTACCCAGCTATTAGAACCACACTCTCCCAGCTTGCTGCTTTTATAAGCTCATAAACACCATCTCTGTAACCTCCTCTTGGTGAAGACACTGGCAGCATATAGTTTTGTTTTGGTTTTTTTCCCAGTGGAAAACCACAGTTTTGTGGTAAGTGCAAGGCCTGATCCACATGGGCACTTTGTTCAGCCCATCTGGAAACCTCCTTGTGAGGTATGAAAATCAGCTATGCCTGTGCTGCCAAAAGGAAACCATTAAGGCTCTTTACTGCTACCCTGAGCCACTTTAAATTCACACACACAATTATTTTTAAGTGTTCCCCTTTGGAATGAATAAGGTGCAAAGACATTTCCTAGCTGCAAGCTTATGTCTCTTCAAGCAGTGCTACCCCCTCTCTTGGAAGACAGTGGCCTCCTTTTTGCCTACCCCAATATTTTCAACCAGCAACCCAATTTCTACTGTGCATACGCTTAATAGAGCTGGTTTCTGGGTTTACCTAAATTGGTAAGAATTTTGCTTTCAAGTTTTCTATGTTCAGCCCAAAATTTCACTCTAAATTGTCTTCCCAAGGGCTTTATTCTGCAAAGCATCTTCATCTCCTACAATACTGTGCAAATATTACTGTGGTGGCCATAGTTAAGAGAAACATTTAGTTTTATGGCCTTTTTTTTTCTGTGTTTCACAATAATAAATGTTTAACTTATCAACAGCATCTGTTAGCATGTAAAAAGCTGGATAAATAAAGCTAATTCAGGGTAAAGATATTCTCTAGTCTAGTGTACTCCTGAGGAACTTTCTGTTTCTGTGAAGTGACTGGAGGGAGCATGCAGAAAAAACAAGTGCTAAATGTGCAGATCTAATGGAACAATCCCTGCTCCAGAGTAGACTTCTGAAGTGTTAACAAATGATTTTTAAATACTTTAGTGAAAATATATTATACTTTTAGTTTTATTCCATTCAAAATAGCTCAGCTGGGAAGTCTTTTTCAGAAAGTAAATGATTGTTTCTGCCTCACATCTCCAATTTATTATCAAAAGTAATAACTTTGGTGAAAATGTCTATTATTTCATCTCTTGAATAAGGACTTAGTTCACATGTCTAATGTCCTGTGTAAGAGAATTAGCAGAGATTCATCTCATTGTGGTTTTAAAAGAGGAAACTAAGCAGACAGCCTTGTTAATTTAGCATATATACTTGGAATAAAGTACAACATCCATCATCTCTCAAAATTCAATTAAAAATTGGTCTTGCATCCAAGGAGAAGGAGCCAATTTTCTGCTGGAAGCAGAGTCTTGGAAGACCACTAAAACCCTTAATGGTTCTTTCATTGTGGGAGCCAATGTAAAAGAAAAACCAGTTTGGGAGCTCAAATTACCCCTCACATTAAATGCTTGAACATGCTTAATCTTCAGGTTGGGCCCAGTGGTGTTGACACAATGCTTTCTGTCACCACAGACTCACAGAGAATTCCAGCTGTGCTTGTCTCCCAGTCCTTAAAATCTTCCTGTGTGCTGCTGTCTGCTGCAGCAATGCTGAACAGGCTTTTGCATTCAGGGTGAAGTACCCTTCCTTACCATATGTCATGTACAGATCTTATTCTCCCACAGTAGGTGTCTATGTGTGATAAAAAGATGCTTGCAGACACACACTGAGATTTAATATCTGGGGAAAGGGAAGCCTGAAAATATGTTAACAAGATTTTCAGCATTAAACACAATTTTGTTTCAGATTTCAGCTGTTAAACATCTTAATTTGTTTTGCTTTTTACTCCAGTAACATAATGATAATACACTCTGACAGCTTGTGACTCCACGCTGAGGAGGTTTCACAAACCAATCTCTTTACTCAAAATTTGATTTACAAAGTGCCTCAGTTCTTCAGCTGGGTGGCAGCAGCCACCATCACAGCTCTTGCCACACTCAACGTAGGAGCACAGTCCAAGCAGTTTTTCCTTGTTTGTCTATTTTCTTCTGGTGGAGGATTCAGAGATGAAAGAATCCTTTTAACCATTTCAAGTCCTCATTTGTCAATGAGCTCAGTTCAGAAAATACTGTCACAGAATGTCTGCCACACTCCAAAGGAAACAGTGGATTTGTTTTTGCAACATGTATTAAACTCTTGGTGCAGAATACCGGTTGCATCGATGAAGTTCATTTTAACAATATTTGTTTTGGATGAGCTAGTGTATTGGTTAATGCAGAGAGCTTTTAGCCTCCATGTTCTCCTTTCACCCCAGCCTGGCTTTGGTCTTATTTTCACCAGCAGTGAGGCTGAGCCAGTGGGATCATTAGTTTCAGCTACAGTCCAGACCCAATCTTATGTGGGATATCATTTCCCTGAGAAATCAGGTGTTTGTCATCTGAGGAGTACATGATGCCCTGCAGAAAGGTCATGAAAATTAATAGATGATTACAAACATCTGCCCTCAGAAGCAGTCCTCTAGGCTGCTGCCTGCTCTTGGCAGGGGTAGGTATCTTCTCTGCATACATGGACGGGGCTTGTCCTGAATGAGCATATCCTTGTACATCCCATCGCCTACACCACCTCCAAAGATAAGCATCATGTGGATCATTCATTTAAGTGATTGTATAATTGACTGGAGAAAATTATTTAGCATCAAAACTTATTAAAATAAATGTAAAAATAAAAATCAAAAAATCTGTTTACTGGGAGGAGAGGTGAAGAAAAGATTTTGACTAAGATCAAATGTCTGTTATTCTCTAGATAGAAGATACAACTGCTGCTGTGGGAATAACAGGGTAGATGTTTCCAGCTCTCCTTCTCCACAGGTGAGACATAGAAAGCCAAACGAACATCACGGGGCTAAGAAGCTCAGCACTTAAAGAAGAACAGAGAAATAAACTGCACATGGCTGCCTCACTGCAGCAGCCATCACTCAGGAAAGCATTTTGCTTGCAGTTTTAAAAAATCTCCTTTCTTCCAGAAAGGGAACAGCTTTTGCCATGTTTTCCTCCCGAAGGGCATTTAACCAGACGGATTCAGGTTGCCTCGCTCAGCTCCAGCGGTAGGAAACGATCTGCTAAGGCAACAGGTCCTTAGTCCAAATAGCTGTGGTCTGTATGGAGATGCTGGGGCTGGCTTCAGCCCAGCCCTCGCTCCTGGCAGTCTGGCTGAGACAGCGCAAAGAGCGCTGAAGCTTCAGCAGCCGCTTCTCCAGACATGCTGACTCCACTCCTGATGGGCTGCTTGCTCTGGTGATTTTTACTGCAGTATCCAGATAGCCAGACCCTTCTGACCTCCTCAGTCACTATCCTCTACTCACTGTAACTGATAAATGCATGCTTTTTTTAGGTTTCTTTTAATTTTTTAAAAATTTATTTTATTTTTAAAATTTTGTTATCTATTCTGAGTTTCTAGCATCTTTATTACCAGGTTGTAGCCTCAATTAAATTCACTAGTGAAGACATTCATTCTCTGAACAATTCAGTTTCTGTGTCCCATTTATCCATTTGGAAATAGATATATAATATTTTTTCTCTGCCTCACAGTGGTTTTTAAATCCTAATCAACCAATAATTGTAAAGTGCTTTGCTGTTTCCAGGTGATGATGGGCTCTGTAAGCAGTGGCAGTAAGAGTGCAGTCCAAGAAACACCCCACTGACTCCAGTACCTCTTTCCTGCTTGTGCTACTTGAACTAGAGTTGAAAAAATGTAAATACTGAAAACAAGAAAAACAAGTCAAGGTACCTATGCGTTTACACAAGAGTAGTGGTTTTGGGTACCTGACTTAAGGCCCACTGAAGATGTCTCTTTATCTGGGGGTTGCAATCAAGCATCCTCAAAAATCCATCTGCTTCAAAATCCCTGATGTTGGGTCTTCAGGTATTGTGGTATCCAAAACAGCTCAAAGTCTTGTCCAAATTATTTTATGTTACTGCAATACAAAGGAAGTAACTGGTATTGGCATTGAAGCTGCAGCTCAGTGCTGTCAGAAGAAGGATATTGTGCCTCAACACTGTAAACAAATAAAATAATCTTGTAGAATTTATTTCCTTTTCATGATGAAAAATACCACAGCAGCCTGTGAAGAAATCTTTCATCTTACATTCTCCTTGCTAGCCACAAGGATTTAATAAGAATTTGCAGTGCAGCTTGCACACATCTTTGCCACACCTGGGCTGCTTTGAGCATCTTAACATCATCTCTTGCTGCAAGAGTCCCCACCCCAGGCAGCAGCACCTCTGAAAATCATTGGGCAGACACCAGGTTCATTGCCAGCCCTTCTTCCTGAATGCAAAGGGACAGCAAGCAGCTAAAAATGGCTATATTAATCAGCTGAGAAGAATTTGTGACTAAACAGCAGAATCCTGGCATCTGAGGGGAAAAATGAAACTGCATGACAGCAAAGAGAAGAGGGGGCCCTGATCCAGGCTGAGCTGTGAGCCCGGCAGCACCGCGGGATGGGCAGAAGGGGCACTGGCCAAACTCTGCTCCTGTGAGCTGGGATGAGCCATGGGGGCACAGATGGATGTTAATCCTCCTGTGCAGGACAAGGCTGAAATCTGGTTGTGTCCTGGGTTGAGCACGAGAGGGGAGAAGTGCTGCAACTCCACCATTTACCCTTCGAGAGCTTGCTCCTTGCTGAAGAGTTCCTGTGCAGTGTTTGTCACAGCTCCTCCACATCTGGTGATTCATTTCTGTTCTTCATTTTACCTTGCCTATAGCTGGTAGGAGCTAAAGTTGATTACTTTATATTATTTATTATTTTATGTCAAGTCTTAGTACTGTGTAAGCTTTCAGCTCCTGGGTTAACAACACGTGAGGGTTGTCAGCTGCAAGTGAGTAAAAATAGCCACATGCTGCTTCAAGTACAAAGGTTGCTTGAAAAGCCTTGAAGCAGCAAAGAGAAATGTATTCATGTGTTTAATTGTATTAATGCTGAAAGCAGATTTTTAACCATTCAAGATGAAGCAAGATATTGAGAAAGCCAGGTATCGACTGATAATAATCCATTATAAACTATTTATCTGCATCCATACCTTCCTCGGTTATTTTGCCTATTTAACACACAGCCCCATGTGAAAAAATACAATTCTGAAGTTAATGTACTACTTACATAAATCTGAACAGTGTATAAATAAATGCAACAACTGTAAATGCCACTGTATTGGGTATGCTGTCACCCAGGCTTTTTTTTCCTACATGTAAACCCAACAACACAGAAGACTTGCAGCCTGTGCTACTCAAAAGCTCTCTCTCCCCTTCACCTCCCCCACTGAGGTGAATCCCTTTGCAGGCATTGCAGCTGCCTGGGATCCTCAGGCTCTGCTTTACCCAAAGGTTTCTCAGAACTCCATCAGTTGCTGAGGTGATTTAAGGATCCTTGCAAATGAAGCTATGAATACTCTCCCCTTCTGTACAAAACACAGTGAGGGCATCTCTTAGCTGGGACAAGTTTGATTCACTTAGGGAAAATCTCCGTGTATCAGGGACATGCCTGGCCCCTGTGTTGCAGAACATAGAGGTAGATGGGCTTTGCCACTGCAGACAGAAATGTCAGCTGCCACAGTTTTTGTTGGGTTTTGATTATTGAACCCCATGCACTTGTACTAGACAGTATCATCCAGTCAAGTGCAATATTATTTTATACTAGCAAACAACAACAAAAAACCCCAACAAACCACAAACCCTTTAAATAACTGTTTGATAAGCACAGAATTTAAAAGTACTAATCAACATTTCTGGAGAAATAGAAGACAACAGCTCTCAGCAGAGGTTTGCAGCAAATAAAGACCTGGATTTCTATTAAAAAAATTTGAAAAATGCAGGTGCTTTTCTGCAAGGTGAATAGAGGAGATTCTGCAGCAAAATCTTCCCATCTATTTTCACACTGCTGAGGCAAAAGCAGTTACTCACTACCTTTAGAATAGCTAATGGTTTTTCAACTGATGTGTGCCCATCTCTATCTGCAACACATGCTCTGAGAGATAACAGGCTTGGCTGAGATGGGTGAGAGTTGGGACTGGCTGCTCTGTCTCCCTCACTACCTCCCAGCTTTGCTGTCAGCATGTGTACACATGCTAACACAGAGGATGCATCCCAAGATAAATGTTTGAAAGTGGTTTTGTGAGGCTGAAAATTAATTTTGAAATTCAGCTCTGGAACAGACATCTAATTCTACCTGTTATCACCACACTTTCTCACAGTTCCCTTTTCAGTGTCATCCTACCTTTTCCAGACTAAGAGCAAGATATAAAATACATTTAGGGCTGCTGGTAAGATACGTGCTAACTGGTCTAGCTATATAACCTTTGGCCTTTCATCCCTGTATTTTAAACTCAGCCTAAGCCCAGCAAATACTTAGAAGAGGGCTGACTGCATTTCACAGCCCTGGATCTAACTGTTTTCTTCACACTTAAACTATCTAAAACCTAACTGGGACATGGCCAGTGAAGACGGTTTGCATCACTTCAACATGAGGTTTTCCTCCAGCAGCCCCCGTAAGCAGTTCCTCCTCAAGGGACAGGCAAACCATGAACACCTTCCTCTGTCCACGAGTGGTGCCAGTATAAACCATGAATCCAGGAAGCTACACTGAAAAGCTACTTCAAACATAAATATAAGACATATTTTTAATATTTTTTTCAATCTAAGTATTAAAAAAAGAAAAAAAGCCTCAAAAATGTCAGTCCATGGAAGAGTTCAGAGCACAGTTTCACCCTCAGGTTGGTGATGAACTGAGTGCTATCATCATGTGCCAGTCAGGAAAAGTTTTAAATTCAAACTCAAACAGTAGCACAAAATCCAACACAAAAAGCCTGTGCCGAAATCCAGGCTACTTCAATAATTATTGTTAATTAATAGACCATGCAGATGCCAAATCAGTTACCAGAATTCATTTTTCCTGATAAAAGGTTGTAATTAAAGAAAATGCCTTACATACAATAACCTCTGAAAAAACCCCAACCAAACCAAAACAAAAACAAACTCAAACACTTTCTGCTCACATAGTGATGTTTAGAGAGAGTCCCAGGAAAGAAACAGGAGGATTAGTGGAACATTTTCCCCTTGAGCCTCTGCATTTCCATAGTGTCTTATGAACCACTCCAAAGGCAACCAAAGTGCTCTTGCCAACAAAGAAGGAACAACCACCACAAGCCCCCAAGCCCTGGTCCCTGTGCCAGCAGTTCTGGCACTACTGTTATTACAGAAGTTGCTTCAGAAGCAGCTCATTTATCTGGTACATCCTATACTGTTTCTGAGCTGGAAAAGATTTGATGACTGAATCTGAGATCTTACTGATAGATTTGTAGCCTTTTATCCTCATTGGAATGTGAGAGGAGCCTTCAAGTATATAGTTCATAGAGGTTCATATTCATGTCAATATAGGTCTTTTAAGTCACTGAGGATGCTTTAAGACACAGCAATTTCAAGTGTCTAGCAATGCTGAGGCATGACATTGCATCCCTAACTGCCAGGTACAGGCACATGATTTTATTCTGTTGTGAAAACCATTTCCCAAAACATATTTTAATACTCTCTCTGCTAGGATTGAATACAGGAAATATTCTCATTTGCAGAAAAACCTTGGTCTTCCTAGTTTATGCTGTTGAACCTACATAGGAATTGCATGGATGGCTATTCAATAAGGTCTGCAGAGCAGCAGCTATAGCCTAGGAGGGGGCTAAGCAACCCTCTTGAGTCTTTAACCCATGCTACATTTTGTAACAAAGATAAGCAAGAACACAGAAGTTTCCTCCCCTCTCCTTTCCCCAATACCAACCCCACACCAACCCGCACTGTGAGAAGAGTCACAGCCCCCCCTGTACTTTCTGTCTCTGTTTTGGGCTCTTATTGCTTGCAAAATTTGAGCAGCTTCCAGTTTAGTAATTTCCCCTTATCAGGAAATTCAGATGAAATTACATTCCTACCGGAGGCTTTTAGAGGTCTATAGGAGTCTTATTTGACTTTACAGGAGATGTATTTTGCTGGCATCTTTTTTTTTTTTTTTTTTTTTCCAGACAAGTAGTGGTCATCTGCTCACTCCCATTGTCCACAACCCCTTCTGATTTTCACTGCAGACATGACTCTAAAAATGAGCATTTTGTCATCCTGTTCTCCAGATACTTGACATTTTCTCAGGAGAGCAGAGACAAAGAGGGGAGCAAAGCAAAGTGAACCCCCTTTCCGCAAAGTTCATTGAGTACTTCAGCAGCTTCCTATTATCAGGAAGGGGATCCACCTGAAACCAAGTCTTTGCTCAATTGGGCACCAGGAATTGTACCTAAAGCTAATTTTCTAAACAAAGTGGTAGCTGCTTGCTTTTAACTATCGCCCAGAAGAGTTGATTGGATAAAGATCAATACTCCTGAGACAAGCAAGCTGCTGCTGTTCATTACTTGTGCTTAGAGTTCAAACAGCCTCCAGAGCCTGGCTGTGTTTGCTGATGATCTCTGCACCAGAACACTTACTACAGAGAGAAAACAAAGAGAAAAACAAAGGGTGTTGGTGGGACCCCAAGGCACAGGTGCAGAGGAGGTGCCCTCGTCCTGCCTGTCTGTGGTGGGGAAAGGGATGGGATGGAAGCACCACACCCAGGTAGGGTGGGGAGGAAACAGAGAGCTCTCCTGGGGGAACTTGGCACACATCCCCCTTTGCATGGGGTATCTTCTGCCTCAGTGTCTGAACCTCCACTGTCACAGCCCTCTCCCCTCTTGTACCACCTCATGTTTCTTCCACATGCCCTCAGCTTCATCCTGCTGCTTGGCAAGGCAACATCCTCTCCCGAGGCACACTATGAAGCCACGTTAGCAGAGTGGCCTTTGCTACCTGGAAATAAAGGTGCTGGTGAGGTGAACAGGTGACCCAATTCCCTTTTTGTAATGTTTGCAGAATTATTTTGGCATTAAATCAGTGCCAGCGGAGTCCACTCCCACAAGTGCCTTTTCAGGACCATAAACAACTCTGGGTGGGTCAGAGCTGCCAGGTCACGTTCACCAGAGAATAATAATAATAAAAATATCATATGAGGACTTCCACCCATTTACTTGGCTCATAAGGGTCTCAGTCTCCAAAAGCATGCTTGTCTGGGTGCCCAGCAACCTTGGTGCAGATGGGCTGAAGCAGAAATTGCTGCCTGATGGCCTCCAAATCCAGCCCCAGAGCAACCTCCAGTGGCAGCGAGCTGTTCTGCAGACATGGCACCCATGTTTGCTTCTGGGAACTCCACTGTGCCTCTTCCATCACAAAGCAATACTGGCCTTCTGTCCAAAACTGAGCATGCAGAAATTATATAAGACCACTACTGCTTCCATTAAGGCACCAGGATAAAAATCAGCCTTCCAAAAATTAAATTGTCAGAGCTTCCCCATGACTCATCTAGCAGCAAAGATGCACTTCTGGCACAAAACCAAACCCATCATCTGTTGAAGACCCAATTAAAAGGGAAAAAAAAGGGACAGTTATTACTTTAAAATTCTGTGTGAACTTTCTGCTGGTTACTGGTGAAGCCTCATACTCACTGAGATACAACAATCAGTGATACTACAGCACATAAGTAACTAAGCACAAACTCAAGGATCTTTGATATGGAGAAATGGAATTAACCAATTCCATTTGGTTATTTAGCTTTGCAATACATAAAGTACTTTACTGAGTCAAAGTCCAAACCACAGCCCAGCAACATGAACAAAAGATCTTCTGAGGACTTTGGGTTAGACTCACAAAGAGCCATCTCTGCTTATCTTCTACCATGACAGCCATCCATGCTCCTGGAAATACAGCTGGAAACTGCAAACCACTGGGCATCATCCTATCTCAAGGATGTCTTTTTTCTTGCCTCACCTTATATACTGAGTTTTGTGGGATATAGCTCAGCTAAGACTACCCCAATCAAGCAGAAGCTTTTACCAAAGGGATGTATGCACTCTACAATCCAGTTTCATAGACACAACACATGCAATAGAAGTTAATTAGAATAAGTAAAATAGACACCACCAAACGTAATCAACATTTTATTTATAAACATACATTTACTATAAAAGCTGTTGCATTTTAGACAAGTTTTCCTAATTTCCAGAGGCATTTTAGAATAAATAAAATAAAGGACAGATGAGCGTAATTGGTATTCAACATCAGCCCCAGCTAGGACAGCAATCCTTGTCCTTGAATGGACATGCAGATAAGGATGGTCCCCTTCTGGTTCACCAACCATTAGGACATTCACTGAAAACCACAGATGTATGGCACCAATAACACTACCATAGCAAGAGTAAGGAAAAAATACACCATGGAAAATGGGGTTGTGAAATACAGATGAGTTATGACACCTGCTCAGGTTCTCTGAAGTAGTAAGAGGCTAAATAAATTCTAAAACCCATTACATACATTGTACTTGCTTAGCAGTAATAAATATTTTTTTGCAAGAAATACATTTACATTGTAGTTTGACTGTATTAAAGTGTTATTTTTTTTATGTGCTCAAAGTTCCTGATAAGAAACATATCATAATTATGTGTTTAAACTGGAAAAAAAAAAAAAAAAGGAAAAAAAAGGAGAAAGAAAAAAAGAAAAAGTCTTAGATGGAATGAATTTGCCTTGTAGGACTCCAAAGCAAATATAAAAGCAAACATAAACAGCTGGCAAGTACAATTCAGGTAACTGTTGAAAATTATTCTGTGCTGGTGAATAGATGTTCATGGAGGGGGGGGGGCGGAAATCACTGTCTGAGATTCTGCTTCATTTCACTTTACATAGAATCAACTTGGCTAAAACATGCATATATGAAACTAATGGGTAGACACTGGGATCAATTGCTAAGCAGCTTAAGAGATGCAATGGTGTGTCTCTGCATGCTCCCACCCCACCCCTTGCCCATGCATTTTACTCCCAACCATGCTCCTAAGCCCTTTGGGCACTTACCCCTACATGAATGAGGAGCAGCTCTCACCTCTGTGACAGCCAGCACCTTCTGTACACTGGGGACCAATCTGCACTTCTAAGCTCTATCACAAGTGATGTGGTGTCAGTGTTACCAAAGTGATGCACAGGCATGCACGGTCTGTTTGAAAAACCAGGCCCCAACATCATATATTCACATCCCCTCAATGCAGCATATGGAATTACACAGATGTACAAAGCTGGTTATAAAATCTGCTTCTTGAATTTCCACGTTATTCTTTATTAGAGGGAAAACGTTATGATGACCACATGCAAAGTGTAAACATCCTGGTTATCAAAACTCTTTAACAGGAAACCATGCAGATAGTTAATCAAATATTGGATGTCACTGTTTTATTTCCAAAACATTTTTCTGGTTTTTAGTTTATTTTGTTTTAAAAATATTCTCCCAATGAAGTCAATGAAAGACTTCAGCTTTTTGGATTTATTGCATTCATAAGTCATGGCTGACTCTGTACAACAGCTTTGCATTTTCTAAGGCACAATTTTAAGGAAGTAACAGGTAACTTCCCAGCAGATAGACACAATGTCCTCCAATGACAATGTTGCATGAGGGTTTTTAATACCATGCAGTTGCATGGGTATGCAACTCACATGCAAGAAACTGTCTAACATTTAAATAAATAGTTGCTAGCTACAGAACAACTCAAGATTATTGCTTCCCTAATAACCATTTTCATTTACTGACACATCAAAAGACAACAGATGTGCACATACATAAAATTTAGTTTTATCATGGTCTTAAGGCAGAATAAGTAGATTTTTTTTTTCCCCTCCATTTAAAGTTGTATTACGAACTGCTAAAATGGGCTTAGTCCAATAACTGGACATATCAAAAAAGTGATGGGATGTTTCACCACTGCAGTACATCTCCTAACTTTGTCTGTGTGTTGTAGATAAAGTGACACAGCTCTGACTGCTGTTTCAACAAACTGCTGGAGAACTTTAGTAAGGAGCACACGCTTAAACAAAAAGTACAAAGGAAAACTGTCCCAAAAACAGGCAAATTGAAGTGGTTTTGCCTGCAGATCCCAGCCTCCTCCCTGTCTGCCTTACATGCTTCCCAGTTTTGCTGACTTTGCCAGTCTGGTGGACGGAGGAGCACAGGCTCAAGGCTGTTCAACTCCTTGCTCTGGAGGGCACCCAAACCATTTCTTCACATGAATTTTCAACCAACTGTGATGTTGGCAAGCAAATGAGCAGATGGCAAACCAAGATCAGGGCATCAATGAGCACATTGCACACCGAAGAGAAAAGCCCCACCATAAGCATCAAACCACAGCTCCCAGACTCACAACTCACCTGTGCCCACACACTCAGCCACTTCTCCCCCCACAACACCTTTCACTGAATTTAATAACACCACAGGCTGTTCAACTTTGTAAGAAGGATTGCTTCTAATGAGAATCTTGCTGCTGTTAATGGTATACAGGCTTTAGGTTTAACGAAGAAATTTTTATTTGAGAGAATATTAAGCTATAGTCATGAACATTACTTGGGGTACACAAACAAAAAGATCCTAACACTAAAGGTGCAATAATTTATTTGTATAACTCCTACCCTCCACTGAAGGTAATATAAACACAAAATGCTTCGGAATTACAGGATGTATTACCAAACTAGTCTCTGTATAAAAAAAGTTATAGCTTCAGTTATAACAGAGAAGTCGTGCTGCAATGCTTAGTTTTTCAAATGCATGGATTAGATACTATCTTAAAATTACTTCTCATCTCAAGTTGGCATATTCTATAAAGGTTCTGTAAACTTAACTTTTTAATTCCTAGAAATATTAAAACAAAACAGCTTTATTGCATGTTTATTTTCTTATTACTTTCAAAGAACAAGGTAATAGACTGGATAAGGTAATAAGCATACCTGAAAGGTGGTTTGTTTTTTTTTATAGTACTTAGGTTTTGCCTTCCCAAATACAGTCATACATATCTTGCAAATTTCTTAAGAAAGGGAGAAACCAACATATTGCATTTCAAAGGAGCGGGTGCAGCATTTTTATGAGTTTTTCAAAATGAGATGAGAGCCATGATGTCCATGGATTGAAGCTCTTACAGGGGATTGTCTGGAGGCAGCCGATATGTATGAGAAGAAAGTTCCTTCTTGAAAGTTATCAGGACTGGAAGTCATATCACAATGTAGTTGGCTGTCCAGCAGCTGGGGAGCACAAAACCAAACCAAGTTATTAATTGACAATTTTAACTAATTGCAAAGAAGTCGGCATAACACCAGTGGACCTGTATCTTCCACACCATAGGGTCAAATGTATTCTGCATGCACTTTCCTCTCACCTTAGTTGCAAAGTACTTGTAGGTATATTTACTTTTAGGCTCTGCAATGGCAAAACAGTAAAGCAAAGCACTGATAAGTCATCTTAGCTGTGCTCGGCTTATGTTACATGGTCCTACAGAGCCCTGGTGTTATTTGGCCATCCCTGTGTTTGACATTGAATACCTCCTTTCATTGCGAGGTTTTGTTATAGAAAAATACTCTACCAATAAAACTCTGTTCATTTTTATTTGAAAAATAAAAATATTCTGGACCCCGATCTACTACATATTCTTTAATGCTTTTCTCTCTTAAGGCTTTTGCTAAGTAATTTAAAAACTGAATAATCCACAGTTTCAAATAAGCTTCTGGAATCCAGAATATTTAATTGAGATGTCCATAAGCATCTCAAAATAATACTTATTAATTCTGGGTTGGTCACAGATCATCAGTTGTTTTTGTGCATGCAACACTGTGCACAGCTCTGCAATGCATTTTCTAGTACTCTTGCCGGTAGAAATGATGATGGAGTGAGTAAATCTAGGATGATAAACTACTTCTCTGATTCTTCATGTATCCTTAAGGGATCTCAATTTTTATTTAAGCAAAAAGGATTAAGAAGAAAAGGAAAATATGACTATCACCATCCTCCCTTTTTTTTCCATAAAGATGGATGTGCAAACATGCACTTGGAGGGTCGGGACCTCATCCAGATGAGGAAGGTTTATAGTATCAAGCCTGAAGAGGAAAAGCTACTTGTAAATATGTCAGGTTAAATAAATAATCAGAAATTGCTAACATTTCCTAGCAGAATTAAAAAAACTCGATCACCAAACAAACGGTTATACAATAGCACCCTCTAGCTCTGCTGATGGGGAAATATCTCTCTCCTGAAGCCACTGAAAAAAATAGTCTGTTCTGCTGGCAAAGGTAGGCAGTATCTTTCCTACTTCTGGATTTCTACAGCCACTATTTTTGGGAGAAACGAAGGAAAACAGTAGGTGACAAGAGCTCTGTATCTCCACTTATCTGTTAGGACTGTAGGCAGCGAATATATTGAACAGTAACATGTATCAGGAAGGCAAAAATTAATCCCAAGGGCTTCTTCTGTTTCTTTCTGTTTTCCACAAAGTAGAAAGGAAGCATGAGCTGCCTCTATAGCCTTCTAATACCTGAGGGGAACCTACAGAAAGGCTGGGGAGAGACTTTTCATAAGAATGTCCAACAACAGGACAAAGAGAAATAGATTTAAACTGAAAGAGAATAGGTTTAGACTGGATATTAGGAAGAAGTTCTTTAGTACAAGGGTACTAAGATCCTGGAATAGAATGCCCAGAGAAGCTGTGGATACTCCCTCTCTAGAGGTGTCCAAAGCCAGGCTGGATGAGGCCTTGAGCAACCTTTTCCAGTTGAGGAATCCCTGCTCAGGGCATGGAGGTTGGAGTAGATGGTTTCTAAGGTCCCTCCCAACATAAACCATTCTATGATTCTATGAGCACTGCACATTTCATATCACTGTTGGCATCAGGGTGAAGCTGAAATGCTGTAGTAAAATGGTATCATTACAGAAATCTAAGACTAGGAAGTAACCTGCTCTGAGACAGAAAAATGCATCATTTTTTTTCCAGCATGCAATTGTCTGAATCACTCTTCAAAACTTGCAGAAATTCGGCATGTATCTGGGGATACCACCACAAGGATTCATTAAGAGTTACAGAATGATCCCAGTATTTTTCCTTGACCATTTTATTTGCAAATAGAGGTCTGGAGACTGAAAAATGGGAACTTCTCCAAACAAGGGCCAGGGCAGAAGTATCCAGCTTATCTGATGTGATGTGACAGATCCACCCCCTTCA
Source organism: Calypte anna (assembly GCF_003957555.1). Lineage (NCBI taxonomy): Eukaryota > Metazoa > Chordata > Aves > Apodiformes > Trochilidae > Calypte > Calypte anna. Next base: position 14,691,674 of record NC_044248.1, on the reverse strand, counting down.
GGACACACAATGTGTGTACAGAGTGTAGGAGTTCGTATTTATGCAAAGAAACAGTCTCTAAGTCTGACATTGCTAAGTGGGGATCCTCTGGGAAAGATTTAATGGGCTTGGAAATCTATTTTGATACAATAAATTTCCATAGTGAAGCTATGCCTGACAGGCAAATCCATTTGGGCAGAAGGAAAAACACATTCCATCCAGGAGGAGAAACTCATCAGACAGATCATGGCAACAGTATTGTCAGATTTCACTCTCCTCTGGACAGGATTTGATACTTACTTCTGGATCGGATATAACAATCATTGCAGTTAAGAAGCCCATTTCTAATCCTGACATCTGTGCCACTTGCTGCATCTCCCAGCTGTCCCTTGCAAATTCCACACTGTCAATTGAAGAACAGGGAAAGTAAGAGAGACAACACTCTACTGTCTGTCACAATTCTCCCAAAATGTTTATTTTTCTTTCAATAGCTCCTGGAACAGGGAGATTAAAAAAAAAACAACCCAGGACAATACTCTTAGGCAAAACTGCAAGTCAGAGAAAGGTTTATTCTAGAGCAAACAGTATTTATGACTGGATTTCAGCAGTCTCCACTTATAGAGAAATGAATTCTAGCCATTTTAAGGGACACTTGATCATGACGATGCATTCTGGAGCCAGGACACCACAGCTGGACAAAGTTTAGAGAGGCTAGAAGTTTAGTTTGAATAACCATGTATAACCAAAAAGGGCTTTGTGAATTCTAAAGCAAATTGGGTCAGAGACAATACAACTGTGCATTTTTCAAGCTCTCTGGAAAACTATCTTTAGACACTCAAGAACAGTCATGAAGTATGTCTTGCTGAGAGTTATAGTAGAAGACCAGAGACATTGTCCATTCCATAGTTAAAGCTTTCCAACCAGGGGACAGATCAAAGATCGTTTCAGAACTGACCACATTTTTGAAAAAAAACAAAACAAAACAAAAAACCTAAACAATAACAAAATGAATTATTTTATATTGAAAAGCAATTAAACCAATTGGAAATTATATGATGCTTCCCTCTGGAAGTAAAAAAACCTGTTTGCTTGTTAAAGCACAGATTTTAGTCCAGTTAACATGTCTGACAGCAAAATAACACACTATCTGCATTACTTCTGCTCTTCTACAAACACACAAACATACATACATAACAAACATGCAAATCCCTTGCTCCTTCCATTTCCCTATCTGCAGTCCCCAATATACTCTCTCCTCACACTGCATGACTTGAGATCTTTCTTAACAAAGTAGGAGACATACCCTGAAGCACTGAATATGGAAATAAAGACCAAGTGTTTCAATAATCATAGCAGCTCCTTTCCCAAGAGGAAGCCCACAGGTAGAACAAAGTTTCTTTCCACTGACAGACCTAGGAGACAAACATGACTTTAATAAAACAGAACAGCAATTAATGCTAAAATGTACCCAAATGCTTACACAGGTTTATGGAGAGGAACAGGATGAGAGCAAGGAGCATTGGGGTGTATCACATAAATACACATTGACCCTTCAACCATGTTGCTGATCAGCCTGCACGTCTGCCTTGCAGACAAGCAAGCAGAGGACTTAAAATTCATTAATACACAGCAGCTCAGACTCATTTCTGTGCCTGTCTGCTGTGCTAGATGAATGGGAATACAAGTCTTTTATCAGAGATCCAGATGTCAAGGCACCATGTCTTTGGATTACCTGGACTGAGTCAGTGACACAGCAATCAAAGCAGACATCCTCACAAATTACCCAAGTCAGACTCTCAACCTGGTAATTTTTCTATTTGTTTCCAAATGGATTTGCTCACTGCAAGTCAGAAGGCAGGGATGCTGCTCTTACACTCGGATAAGCTGGCAAAGCCAACAGCAGCAGTGCAGCTGCAGTAGCACAGCTGCAGCTACAGGTCTGGTAGCATTAGAACCAGTTAGAGAAAAGCTGAAATCAGACCTACATCTGCAATGCAAAAATACTTCAACTCTCTCCCTATTCTCCCTAAGCTTCAGTGCTGTCTAGATTTTTCTAGTAAAGCAGCTGTTTGATGACAGCTGGGCAAGGGAGCAGAGCCCCAGGAATAACTGGTACCTTTTTCCATAATGTTTTTAATGGCAGAGCAGGTGCACACTATTGTGTGCTTCATTCTTTCCCTTTTCACCTGTCTGCCAGCCTGCTAGATCCAATGTTTGTCTAGTAAGATAAACACAAGACCAAGTGTTCCCGCGTCATAATGTGTCTTCCATGGTTTTTTCCAGCCAAGGCTGGAACCAAGAGAGTAAGTTTGGGATACTACATGCATTTTGAAAAGCTGGTTTTGTGAAATTGTACACAGATAAGCAAGTTTATGATACCTTGCTTTATGGGTTTGGTGCAATATCATAATAAGCCACCAAGAGAGGCAGATCTGGACTGCATCATGATAAAAAAGCCAAACTGTCCTTGCATCTATCCAATATCTGTCACTCCTGAGACCACCATTCTTTATCCCACCACTTACACTGACAGCACAGGCACATCACTGTTGTGCTGCTTCATTCTCATGAACCCTTTTAGAATAATTTCCCTGGTTTCTTCTCCTCCCCCACAAGCTTAAGCCTTCTGCCCACATCCCTCTGCATTATTCTTGAGTACAACTTTGGTTTCATTCCTTCTACACTACCAAAGTTATTATAGGGACAAGATGAAGCATTGGATCAAACAACAAAGTGATTTGGGAAATTTTGTAAGATAAGTTTTCTAACCTGTTAGTAAAACAATGAACAACATCCCATACATTGTTTCCAAAACTAAGATTTTTTCAGGAAAAGATCTTAGAAAAGGGTCTCAGATTAGGATGTAGCTGCTAAATAATACTAAGTATCTATAATGATTAACTATATGTAACAAGAAATTATTTGCAATCCTACCAAAACTGCATTTAAATTAGAAAAAACAGAAGACATGGTTCACATAAAACGTTCCTCGTAGTTTCACATCAATTCAAACAGCATCAGAAGGAGGGCTTTACTGTCAAACATGAAGAAAAGTATTATTCAAATAAAACAAAAACTCGCTATGTTTTCTGTGCAGTATTACTTTACCCTATTTAATAATTCAACTGATTTTAATACAAGCCAAATTATCAGTGATTCTGTCAGGGTACAGTTAGCATTTATTTAGAGTTGGTACACACATCTCACTGAAAGGAGCACAGCTCATTGCCTGGGATAATCAAATCTGCAGGAGACCAGCATGAATGCAGAAAAAAGCTTAAAAATGCCAAAAAAGCAAAATGTCTTTCAGGTCTGGAAATCAGGAAGTGCTGAAATTTCAGTTGGTCACAGCATCCAGAGCACACCTTGCTCCTGAGCTCCTGCACTATTCACAGTGAAGACAACATCCTCTGGCTAAGGGCTCTGAACTCACGCCTTACTGCTCACTTTGACTGGGGCTTATATTATCCCATTTCATCTTCATTGAAATTTCAGTGATCAAGCAGAGTTCTACAGCTGCTTTCTGAACTGTGTTATTTGAAAACATAACAATACTGCTGAAGTAGGTAAGAAACAGAGGAGAGGAAGCCAGGTGCTTATTCTGTCGACAGTTATGAACTGCAACATTTAGAAGAATTAATAGTGCATCCACATAATACTAATGTGATTTACACTGTGGCAGTTCACCAGCAGCTATGAGATGCATTTAGTCTGCAAAATTCCTCATTGACCTTTTGTACCTGTTGGGGGAGTAACTCGGAGCAGCAGGAGAGCAGGGAGATGATGGACCAGATCGGAAGTTCTCATGATAGCCTGCCCTAAAATATAGAAGAGAAAATGGATTATTTCAGCTGAAAAACAATTAAAGCCAAATATTTTGTACTGAGAAATTCCAGATGATGGATTTCAGGATTCCAAACTCTAAAGATTTTATCTAAGGAAAACAAGGTAAAAAATTGCTGTCCACTGCCATTTTAGTACAATGAAAACTAGTTTACATTTTTTGGTTCTGAGTCTTGGTCTGCTTGCTATTGCTCCTTCAGGATAACTCACAGGGTAATCACCTGTGTGCAGACTCCTACCCACCTATCAACTCAAGGACACTCCCACCATGAAGAAAGGTAAAGCCACAGCACACCGACTCGTACTCTGTTCTCCAGGGGATGTAATAAGAAGCACACTGGTAGAGCAGATGTGAGGTTCTTGATGGAGAGTCTGTGCCCTTTACTCAGTGAAAAGGGAAGCCAACAACACTGAAAAGTGGTTTATTCCTATTTGTGTCCATTCTGCTCTGCAAGAATCTGCTGACGAAACCCATGGGTGTTTTTTGTTATCAGAAATCATAAGATTGATTCAACCTCTCATTGCTCAAACTTGTTTACAGATTAAGTAACAATTTTCTCAAACACAAAAGAGCAGTTTGTTATGAGGAATAAGTAATCAAACCTCAATCTACATCAGTTTTGACTGGATACAAGCTTCAGAGAGGTAGCATAGATCTTGCAGGAGACTGTTCATATATATGCTAATGAAAACAGTTGTTCCCTTCCCATTACAAACATACACCTTTTGCAAATATTAGGCAAACATATCCTCTGTTTACTGAAACAAAAAGAACTGGTGTTGCTTTTTAGTAATGCTCACTAAAAAAACACCAGGCAAAGCATCAAAGGAGGGAGAAACCTTGCCAACTATATAGCAAAAAGAAAATACTAATCTCTATGAATCTTCTTTGAAAATCTATAAACCTTACAAAACTAGAAAGTAGCAACAAATGGGTGTTTAGAAGCTGGGGAATGAAGCTCTGGAATAGCAACTTCAAAGAGGCAGAGATTCCCACCCTGACATTCAGCCACTTACTAACTATAAATGTTTATCTTGAGTAATTAAAACAAATTAAAATGAAGCATATGAACAGTTACCCAGATGAGTGTTTAAAGACCTAAGGAAAAAGAAAACAGAGAGTGGCAAGCAAGAACTGTCCTCCTCCATGAAACTTGTTACTGCAGTACCCACCACCGAGAAACAAAGTGGACGCAGCAGTTTTGGTGGGAAAGCCAGGAACCAGAAGTGTCTGCAGTGCTGCACAACAACCCATGAAACTTAACTGTCAAAGAAGACTGAGTGAGCAGCACTTCCCAACCTGTGTAATAAACTTTATTTTTCATTCTCACCTCCTCATTTCTCCTGTGGAGCTTGGCTGCTGTCCCACACTTTGGCCCAGGAGTGGTCTCTGCCGAACGTCCTCTGCACGATGTGGGGACTGCTTGGTCAGCAGCTGCTGATTCCAGGAGACATCTGCAATGGGAGGTGGGGAAATCTCAATATCTGTGATAAAATGCTTTTGTCCGTACTGATAGACCAGCATAGCTTGTGGGCACACATACATAGCTTGTCTCAAGGAGACGTGAGATGTACTATTAATTAAAAATAAGTTCACAGAAACCCCACAAAGTCAGAGACAGGTTCTGCTATACCAGAAGACTTAGGTGGGATAAAGTCTCCTTGGATTTCCTTCATGTACACATGAACTATCCTGCTGCTTAGTCTGAGTATCTGAAGAGGAAAAGAAGAGAACAGATATCCACAAGTAGCTTGATTTTAAATGTCATCAGACCTTTCTTATGACAAAATTGAGACAGCTGTCACTTTTCTCCTGGCTTGAAATCATCAGGCATAACAGGTAGTGATTTTTACTGGACTGAAATGGACTAAAAGAATCTAATTAGCCATCAAAACATGAAAGGAGTGTGGGAAATATGTATGTAAGATTGTGTAAAAGATAAAAAAATCCCTCATATTTAATTACAAATGAGAACATGGAGGCCTATAAGCAACATTCCTGCCTGTAGCTGAAATGCTCATCTCTGACAAAAACAAGGCAATTTTAAATTTCACCTTAATGCATTCATCTTTGCTAACAGAAAATAACTTTTCAATTAACATTTTGAACATACATCTGTAATGTTTGTTTCCAAAATTATCTGAGTTAGATTTCAAGCCACTGCATTACCTGTAAATTTTCTATTTGAAAAAGAATACATGTGTATGAAAACTCTTGTCTCACCCTGAGTCAGTGGCAGGTTCAGCCTGGCAGGTGAGCTGCGCTCCATCACTGGCCCCTGCTGCTCCTGTTCACCTCCTTTCAAAATACCAGTCTCTGGCTGTCCTGAGAGCACCTTATTTCCACTGTCAATAAGAGTAAGTCACATTGTATAAATAAAGCCAAGAACAATGCCATTTAGAATACTGTGGCAAAATCAGACTCTTGAATACCAGCCTGTTTTGTGCAAGAAGATTTCTTAATGTGTCAGCAATGACAAAACAGTGAGGACAAACTACCATTGTAACTCCCCAAACATGTCAAGACTTCCTACTTCCGTGACACACAGCCACATACACTAAAGATCACTCCAGATTTATGGAATATGGCTTCTTCACCAGAGAAACATGTTCTCTGTGTTTTCTATCCAGTGTTCAGCACCATCAGATGATTCTTGTCTCTGTGAACGCTGTTATCAGCAGCTGGGCAAAGACCAGGACTCTGAACACTGTCTGGCAAGATCAGGTATGGCACTTCCAAGATAGCCAGGCAACCTCACGCAGATTCTGAGTGAAAGTAGCTACTGCTCTTTTATTTCTCAAAATGGCTTCTGAAACTTGTACACAAGACACAGCACAATTCCCCCCCCTCTCCCCCCAGAGATGTCTGAGCTACCTAAGCCCTGGTCTGGTTGATGTGTCAGCCTTTCAGCAGAGCCATATAATGCAAAGCCAAGCCTTCTGATACACAAAACTAGCACTGCACCTTGCTGTATTTGTATAAGCCTGTGGCAAGTAAATAACTACCACAATCTTTTATACCTATCACCGGGCCACCAGATGCTTGTGCTTCAGCATTAATTGTGAGCAGACGTGACAGCAGAGAACTCCACAGACACACAAAGCTCCACAGGGATCAGAAATAGTTAGGCTGGATCCATACCTCCTCTTTTCTTGCCAGAGTTCATTTTCCTTGCTTTGCAGAGATGGTACACTGTCCTGCTCCCAGAGCAGTTTTTTCTGCTTTGTACCTTCTTTTTGTTTTCCTTCCTCTGGACAGCTGTTTGAATCAGTTGAGTTCTAAAAGACATCAGGGGAGGGAACAAGGATCTTCCCTTGAATTCAGCATCAGCACAAAAAAAAATAAAAGCACAGGCTGCCCCCAGATGTACTGTGTTGACTCATTGTTATCATGACAAACATCTCACATTATACAGTGGAATCATTTGACCTCAGTAGAGCTAACCTTGGATTTAACAAAGACTTGAGCTGAAACAATCACTAAATTGTATTAAGTTGAGCGTGAAACAAAAAAGTACAGGACTTACTAATTAGGAGATGATGTTCAAGATTACAAAATAGAACTTACCACTACATATTTTTGGCAGAAATCCTTGAATGATTTTTTGGAGTCTAGACAGTCTCCTATTGGACTTGGAAGGACTTTGTGAGGGACCTCAGCTGCTTGACCCTGATTACATGCTCTGGGCAGTCTCAAATGGAAACACCAGTACTACTTCAAAACAGCACTGGAGTGGATCATACCTGACAGGTGGAGCTTCAATAAGCCATGCCATGAGATCCTTCACTTCTAGGTGCAGGCAGTGCATGGTTATGCATGGCATAAGCAACTTTATTCAAGAAGTTAATGCTACACACTCATGTGGAAAAAAGTGCCATGGATGATGGCCCTGCACAGGGATGAGTGACAAGAGGGAGCAGGAAGGGTGAAAGGAGAAGCAGATGATACATTACTCTTAATCCTGAAGCTGAATGGAAAAGGGTCTTCTATGGACTGGGTGCCTTAGGCAGGAGAAAATTGTCTCAGATTCTCACATTTATTCTACTGATCTCACTTGGGGTGTCATTCTCTAATCTCTTGGCAAACATTTAATTAAATGCTAGGTGCATCGAGTTAAACATTTTATGCCACATAAGACAAAAGGGGGTAGTGAACATTCCTCTGTTTATTTTACTGCTTTCTAGGAGGAATGGTAGGAGAGTAAAAGAGGAAAAGTAGGGGGGCAGGATTCCTCCTCATCTCAGGTATGCTTGCAGTACTGCCTTATACTCCACATTTTAGATATAGGGAAATCTCTTCAGATTTAGTTAGCTTTGAGAAAGTAGTTAAACAATCAGAAATGGGTGACTGTTTTTCACAATGCCAGCTAAAAAGAGAAGCAGCTGCAAAGTGAGGAAGTATTACCCTCTACTATAGCCCAAAACAGTGTGGTAATACTTTGCTTGGGAATATGGCTCTTTAGTTATGAGAACATACAAGCTACAGTACTCTGAAGTATCACCAGCTATGGAAAAGATCCAGGATCTCTTATAAGAGAGTGAGAAACTCACTGCTGTCTTGTTTCCTTCAGTGGTAGAGGAAGAAGAGGAGAGGAGCTCAGCAGAATTTGAAGAAACAATGAATGGAACTACAGTATCCTCAATTATCTTACGCTCCTGAAAAATAAGGATCAGGAGAAAACTGGGGTTAAAAATACAAAGTGTCAGCTATGAGCTTCAAAGGTAGAATAATAAAAGTAGGCTACATGTGCATGTAGTTAGGAAAGGACATGTAGTTAGATAGCTAGGTAAGGATATGTGGTACCAAGAATAATAGTAACACCTCATTTTTAAATTTGCTTCAAGGTTTTGCACTCCCTTTTCTTTCACCATTACCATCCTTGAGATTGGCTATCCAAAAGTGGAAAGAATATTCCACTTGAGAAGGCACCAACGTTTTCCACAACACCAGTCTATTAATTTTCAAACTAAAATATGGTACGTGAGAAACTTCTTCTGAAAGTTGGAAAAAAAATATTTCTTGTTCAGAATGGCCCTCAAGCACAGATGAGAAGACCTCAACCAGAATAATGTACTAGTCAAACTGAAAACATTAATATTTTCCAATTTTCTGCAATAATGACCTACATATGACAGATGAAAACCATAACATTCTGTACCATTAATACTTTTTCAGTGCTAGCTTTGAACATTTATTATGATTTTTTTTTTTTAATTTTTTTTTTTTCCAAACAAGTCCAGTTTACAATACAGCTACATGATCAAGGGCAAGGCAGACTACAATTTCATCTGGAGTTCCACCAAGTCCAGACACCAAGTATATGCCAAAACTCACAAGGCTCTGCCTCAGGAGGAAAGTCTGAGCGTGCCCAAACACAACCTTACGGACTCACCCTGGCTTGCACAGCAATTAGACACCTCCACCTATGGGGAGGTTCTGAGGATGCCTGTCTAAATATTTAAATATTTTTCCTCAGTGCCTCTGGTAGTGTTTAAGAGAAACAATCCTCCTGAGAATTCATCCTTGAGAAGAATTTTCTCTAATGAGTCGAGGTATGGGATTTTTTCAGTTGCATAAATGGGTGCATTTAAATACAAAAATGTCAATAAACAATCTCCTCCTTTGAGCCTTATACCTCCTCGTAGTATCTGCGCTCCTCCTCTTCAACCTCTTTCTGGGCCTTCTCCCATTCCTCTTTCAGCTTGTCCTGCTCCTTCTGATACTTCTCCTGTAAGGGGATACAAGCATAGGTAAATTCAGAGCATTCTGAAGCAGTATCTCCACAGACAAGATGAACCTGCTAAGAGTGGTCTAATCAGAAATAGGCTGAAATAGGAAGATAAAAATCTAAAACATTCATGGGTGTCAAAAAAAGCTTATTTCCCTCCCCTCTTTTGTTGTTTCTAACACTAACATTTAACAGTTTCAAATTTCAAGGAATTTTAAACATACTAAAATTTGTGCAATTTTACCATCTTTGGTCAGAAATAAAATTTATGCTCAACAATTTCAATAATTCCTTGTTAGTTAACACAGTATTAAGAAATCCAAATAGCTATCACACCCCCCAAGATTCTTAGGCATGGGGTTTACATTAAAAACTTCAGCAAAGTAGCATTTAAACAAGCAGATTTTGCAAAGTCTGTTACTAATTTAAGAGAGATGCCAGTAAAATTTGATGAATAATGAATGCCTGTGCAAGTTTGAAAGATAAATGAATAGTGTGTAAAGGTTTGAAGAGGGTAAGCTTATAACTAGCTGATTAGCTTTTTTTCCTCCTTGATGAAATTATTTCCTGATAATTGTTTTCACAGTTTTGCATAAAAAGTTATCTTAAAGAGATCTTTAAAATTGTTTGACATCATTAGTTTGAATATGAATGGTGACTTCCATATGCCCCTTTTAAACCAGTTCACCCCTCTGTTTGAATTAGAAACCACATATGCCTAATCCAGAAGAGATGCGTTCACTATTGAGAGATTGTTCACATATGCCAGAAAAATCATGCTAAGAATTTTACACCATTTTAAGAAGCAGCAGCTATATTGGCTAAAAAGAAATAATCTCAAGAAAGCAGCAGAGAGACACACGAGTCATTCTTCAAACATGAAAAACTCCATTTTCTTAATCTCCATCCTTTGACAGTTTGCTTTTCTGTTGCATGGAGGAAAGAAATAATTTCTTTTGGACCAAACTTAATCACAGTTTCAAAAGGCACTGTTGACTGATGGGGAAATTCAAGTTCTCTGGGCCAGTGCACTTCCCCCAGCTAGGATATAAACTGAGAGTTTTTACATCTTACTCTGCCATTAGGCAAAACCAGTGGTTGGAGGGGGTCTCTTCCCCTCACAAAAAAAAAGGAAACACCCTTTCTGTTTAACTTTACTTTGATGTTTTGGAAAAAGAACCTGTAAACAAAGAAATCCACGAGAATCTATGAAGACCTTCATTTTATAGAGGAATTGCATAGGCATCAGAGTCACCAAATTGCCAGTCTCAAGAAAGAGGCTAAAAGTAATTAAGAGTCTTGCAGTCTATACACAACATACTTTAAATATCACTGAGTATCAACATTTGGTTTAACTCCACACTGGAATGCAGAACTAAGTCCTTTTGGTCTTTCCATGGGGTAGGGAAGGGAGTGCCCAAACTACAGAGAATGTGTTATGCTCAATTTATCACACATCTGCCACAGAATTCGCTCAAGCATCCACAAAGGATGTGAAAAACATGACACAAAATGCCCAACTTTTGTCCAAAGGGACAATTCAACAGCTGATCCACATGGTGGGAGTCCTGCAGTTTTTTCCCTACCTGAAGCAAGCGTTCTTGCTCATGCTGCCACCTTTCCTGGCGCTTTCGCTCTTCTTCTGGATCCCAGGACCAGAAATTGAAACGCTTGCATGAAGGAAAACCAAGCTATTAGACTTTGAGAGCATAATTCACAAGGTTACCAGAGAAAGCTGCACTTTGCCTGGCCTACCCCTGACAGTGATGTTAAAATGGGAGACTGAGAGCTAAATAATGGCTTTTTCAGTTAGCAGACAATATTCGTAGATTCCTTGACACTTGGGATTGCCCACAGGTATCCAAATGATAAAAGAATCATTTGGTTTGCAAAGAAATGCTTGGGAAACCAAGGAAGAAAGGAAGAAAAAAAAGGAAACGATCAGAAAGAAAGCTCTAAGCAGCAATGAAAAGATACCTCCAAGTACTCAAATGTAAAGAAAATACCTATTTTGCCTCTCTGTAATCTTCTGTGCAAAATACAAAGCAATTTGTGATTGCAAAAAAAATTCTTTCATTTCACCAGCTGCCAGCACAACAGCCAATAGCCTGTTTTAAGTTTTTATCCATAATGAAGTGGGATCTTAGCCTTCATTAAGGATCCCATTACATTATACATTTACATATTTAGAAACCTTATAACAAGGAACAACTTTAGACACTTGATTACTTTCCACTAAGAGTTGTATTTGAATCTGATGGGAGGAGATGGTGTCTATTTTATGTGACAAACAGAATATGAAATACTGTGTATTTCACAGTGGCATTTATGGTGGTTTGTAGTGTAACAAGGCAACCAGGTGCTACTAATTGCCAGGGAGTGGGCATGAGCTTGTGTCAAGCCCACCTGTGCCCAATTAGGGTGGGCCCCCACTGCGCATGAGCAGGACCAGGAGGCCCCTGCAGGCCCCTTTTATTGGCCCCCTGGTCCTGCTCATGCGCAGTGGGGGCCCACCCTAATTGGGCACAGGTGGGCTTGACACAAGCTCATGCTCACTCCCTGGCAATTAGTGGCACCTGGTTGCCTCGTTACACTACAGTGGTTATTTTTGGTTTTGTTTTTAATTGAGGAGATGGTAGAATTGTGGTATCCTCTAATTTCTATGCATTTAAAACAGAATGGTTAACTTAGAGTTACATATTGTTTTGACACTGTGAAGCCTTAGTGGCTCCAGTAACTGAGTACTAGAAAGCTTCTGTTCCCTCAGCATAAGAGCAGAACGTAGACCTCCAGAGATTCAGACCATGGCTTGATTTGGGTTGTATTTGTTCTCTCTCATTTAGATAAGAAAACAAAACACCATTCTTATTTGGGAATGTTTCAAGACACTTTGCATTAAAAATCCACTTTTGCTAAAGACACATGTTTAAACCAAACAATGATGCAAAAAAAGGTACTCACGTTTGATTTGTCACCACTAACAGAATCAGCTATAAAATTTAAAAAAAAAAACAGAAAAAAGAAAAATTAGATTTAACACAGCAAAACGTGCCTAACCTGCAATTAAAGATACAGTGTATATGCATATAAAAGCTCCACATTAGGTTTCTTTTTGGTCCCACAACCAAACATACGGACAAATTGCAAGCAAGTAAACAAGAAAAACAGATTATACCCATCACCATCAAACTGGGTGCAGGGAAGCACAATACTAACTAACATCAGGTTCTACTCTACCACTAGCTAATGCTATCTACGTCTGGCCACAGATACTAGCAGTGTTTGGACACTGAGTGCTACCTACTTTGATCTACTTTTCCCTTCACGATTCAGTGCAAGGAAGGAAAAAGCACAGCAAAGCTGAAAGGATGGGACTACACTATTCAAAAGCCACAGTTACGAAGAGTACCATTGCCATTTTCTATCCAAATGTCTTTGAAAATTAGGGTGATTTCGAGCAATTATGGAGAAGGTATTGATAGGCAAGTGATTTCATTTGGGTGCCTGAAACCAGATCATCGCAAGAACGTGCAACCCAACAGCTCTTTGTCAACTGTGCAGCAGGAACAGACACTTTCTACGGAAGCAAGAGGCAGAAAAAGTTCCCGTCATCGTCAGCTTCTAGGCCAGCCTCATGTCTGAAGGCACCTAGGACAGGACTGGAGGCAGCGGGAGGGCTGAAGCTCCTCCCAGAGCCGCATTTACCTGACTGCGAGAAAAACTGTGAGCGCCGCCAGTTGTTGCGAACCCTGAGGGGAACCGCGGCCCCGCGGGGAGGCTCTGCAGGCACCGGCAAAACAAGAAACAGACCGCGGTCAGCAGGCGATGACAGACACCTCAGACCTGGTGGGCAGCTTCGGCCACGGGAGGGATTTCGACTACAGTCGCTTTGGCCCGCTGCTGCTGCTGCTGCTGCTGCTTTACAATGGACCACAGAGACGGCCCGTGTGTGAGTGCTGCTTCTTTCTGTAAGGTGGCACCCAAACCTTACCCAGGAGCTCAGTAAGGACAGTCAAGGGCAGCCACCCCTGCAGGTCTTTGCGTGGTGATGGAATTCATTCCTACTGCAGGAACGGGTTTTAAGGGATTGTGTCATCCGCTCGGTGCTGTGTGTGCTGTGAACACTAGGGAGCAGCCAAGTGTTTCAGCATCACTCGGAAAATAGGAGAGACAGACGACCGGTTGCTTGATGCTTGCATTGATTCATGTTTAACATAAAATGGTATTGTTCTCAAACCCTGTTCAGAAAGCACGCCCCTGCTTACAAGAAGTGAGACTTTTATTCCTTTTCAGACAATCCTGTTTGTCACAGGGGATCACCCTCGGTAGTTTCAGTCTTAAAAACAGTAGGATAATCAGTACATTACCTATACATAAACCAACAGTAAGTTCTCAGGGAGAAGAAAACTTCAGATTACTTTTTCTCTCTCTCTTTCTTTCACAATACTTACACAGATGTACCCCTAAAGTCATTCTAAACCTACTAAACATTATCCATCTCGAGCAAAACTTTCTCATGAAGAAAAAAAAAAAAGTTCTGCTTTGCAGTAGCTCACAATGAGCATGTCCCTCAATTTGACCTGTACAGTCTTATTCCCCTGTGAAATGGAGCTGCACTTGAGCAGATGAGGGCAGAATTTAACTCCAGAAATTTTTCTTACAAGATAAAACCAACTGCTAAGCCATTTTCACCTGTCACCACCAGTACTAATAAAATATGCTTATTGACATAATAAAGCTTTAATTGCTAGAACATGCAAAAATAGGGGTCTCCTTGCACCCCTTGCTTGTGTCACAATTCTGTTGTGTTTAAGGGGAACAGCCAGAAAATTCCTTTGCACCACAGAATCCACACTACCAGTATCAGTCAGATTCAACTAAAAAATAACAATTTGAGCACCACAACTCTCCAGGACATTGATCAGACACTTCTCCCTGAACACCATACCCACACATCCAGCTACTGTACAGTTGACTTGTCCAGACACTCTTTGCTCACCTTGTAGACCAGAGTTCTGCAGAGTAACTTGGCTGGTCTCAGGTAGTTTCTTTAAAAATGGCAATACAACACTCCCCTCCTGCTCCAGGGCTTTTGGTTTTATCACCTGTTCAGACATTTCAAAGCAGAAAACAGCATTCAAAAATCAGCAGGTACTATCAAAGGTTAACTTAAACCCTTTCTATTTATTTTCTGAATCAACATCAAAGATGAAACCTCTGGAATGACAAATTCTCTGGAATTACCACATGGTTTTTCAATAATGAAGTCCTGGAAATAACTGGTAGCTATTTGTTGATATTCACACTGTCTGGCACTCTAAAGCTAATCCTAACCCAGGACCTACACTTAACTTACCTGACAGAGCAGTACAGTCATGGCCATTTGTTACCTCTGCCACTGTTCAGCACTTCAAGAGGACTAAGAGGGGAAGCTCCACTACCTACACCTTCTGGATACTCTGTCCTCCCAACATGCAGTGGCACTGGGGTTTACAGGTCCAGTTCTTATTTCTGCTCCAGACAGTTTACAGGTTCAAACCCTTCAAGCAGACACTAGGAAGTTCCTCTGAAGATGTTAGTCTCTGATGACCATGGAGTTTGGCACAGAAACCACCCTCCAGGGTCATTCCCTGGCAATTGTTTTCAGTGAACTGAAGGGACATCATACAGGGAAAAATACCAGTTTGCACAATAAACATTTTCATGAGAGGTCTGTCTTCTTTTTTTGTTTTGTTTTCCACTCCCTCTTTGTTGCTTTTTCTTTTGTTGTTGTTTTTTTTTTCCCCTATAAAGTACCTCTGGTGTAGCACAGAGCTCTGCTTCCTTCCTCTGCTCCATTTCAGGCTTCTTCACATCTTTCTCACTTGAATCATTTTCCTCTGAAGGGACAGGGCTGGGAAGAAATTCTAATCTCTTCACAACAGGGCTGGCACAAGCTGCAGTTGACTTGAATTGCTTTTGATCTGAACCTAATCCACACATGGAAGAGATAATGTTGCAAAGTTGAGACATTTTTTCTGTCAAAATGTAGACCTAATTCTTA
This sequence comes from Calypte anna, assembly GCF_003957555.1. Taxonomy (NCBI): domain Eukaryota; kingdom Metazoa; phylum Chordata; class Aves; order Apodiformes; family Trochilidae; genus Calypte; species Calypte anna. The sequence continues at coordinate 14,676,080 of NC_044248.1, read as the reverse complement.
CACTCCAATTCCTTACTGGATATACTTTGGGCCCAAATACTGGATTATTTTTTTTTACACTTTCTTCAACACAGGCAAAATTGATTTCTCATATAAGACAAGACTTTAACAGTAAAATCTACCTGACAAAATGTAGGTGCTTGCACTTGGCATTATAGGGCCCCTTTCAAGCTCAACAAAGATAGGTAGTTTTATGGCGTCACCCAAATTACTTCAGACACTCCTCTTCAGCTGAGATGGGCTGTAACCTACAATGTACCCACCAAGCTATCTCTTTACTGAAGTTGTGTGATCAACCCTATGCTAAGATGCTACCCAGACAAGTAGCCAGAACACAACTGACATGTTCTCACTGTCAGCACAGGATATTCCAGCTTGCCTGTTTCCACCAAGCAACATCAGTCATGCATCAGACACCAAACAATGGTACTAACAAGAAGCCTTGGACTGGAATAACCCAGTTGATGCTGGTTTACAGAAGTGACCAGAACCACCCAGGCCTACAGCTGAGGACTGTAACAGCTGAAATCCTGTCAGCTGGTACCACTCATGGAAGCAGAGCAGTTTCCAGCACTCCAGGCAATGTGCAGGCACCCAGACATCTCCCTAACTTCCCATAGGAGAATCTCAGCTTCAGATTCTGTCTCCTCTCCAACCACAGTGAATGTTCCTTTTTGAGAGGCTAGGGGAGTGAGCTGAGAAAGAGATGCACCACAAGGCTCCACTAAGAACCTGCACAGAAGCAAAGACAAGAGCTGCTGCTGCTGCCAGGCAGGTGCACACCACTTGGGAGCAGTTCCCACACCATTAGTGGTCTGGAGATCACAGCACAGAACTATCTGGCTTGTACTGAACAGCAGGGGAGGTGTCTTATTCTCCAAGAAGGTCACATTGTTTGGATCACATCTACCCCTCCAAAGCAGACATAATTTAAACCCATGTTCCTTTACCATTTCAATTTTTGCAATGCTACCCCAGCTTTCCTTACCAGGCAATATTAACTTTCACTCTCCATACTTGAAAGTTTATAATTTCTCACATGTGTGGAGCCTTGTGAGTGTGGAGCCAAGGTGGCTTTGTGACTCGTAGCCAAATACCACCAGCTCATTACTGTTGACTCTTGAGAGGAGAATTTTGTTGGTTCACCACAACACTGCAGTTTCTACATTACTTGCCAGATGCAATTCAAGATTGTTAACCTCTGTGCTTTGGCATCTGTGAGCCAAAGTAATTTAGGTGGCTAATGAGCCCTTGCTAACCCTTCATGTGCTTCACAGTCTTGCACCACATCAAGAAAAGGCTGGATATGCTTCTAATCTTGGGGGAACAGTATCCCACTAATGTTTGAGGGCAAAGCTCAATTATTTAATTCCCATTTATCCTCAACAAATGGGAACATTATGTTTATATACTAATTACTGCCAGAAATCACATTTAAATACCTACTTCACACAGTGCTTTTTACTTACTGATACCAAACTGAACTTTGACAGACCCACTTAAAAAAATTAACAGCAAAAAAAGACTTATTGTGATAACAGGCAGCAGACAAAATGCCTATTTAAAGGTAATGTTTCAGAAACACCCTTTTGAGGAAAACAGCTTCAATTTTTAACAGCAAATTCATTTTCACAGATTGTGAACCACGCATAAAGGCCTTAAAACAGAAAATCAGGAGTGTGCACTGTATTGTCCATTGAAAGCCCCTACAAGGACTGAAGAAACACTTCCTATTCTCCTTCCCAATTCTTAATGTCTTGGGAGGGGGGGAAAGGGTCAAGCAGAAGCAGTTACTGACTGACAGTTTCTGTCCTGACTGCTTGCTGGTGACAGAACACCTGCGGCACCAGCTTTTCACATACACAAATGGCAAAGAACCAGCAGACAGCTCTCATCCCGAGCAAAATGGTGTGTCATTTCAACCACAGAACAACAGAACAGCCCAGGCTGGAAAGGACCTCAAAAGATCACCCAGTCCCAGGTTTGTGGGAAGGAGAGCCTGGAGGACATTGACTTGCACTCTGTTCAGTCGCACCTCGAAAACCTCCAGCTGTGGGGACTCCACCACATCCCTTGGGATGTTGTTGGAGTGAATGATTATTCTTAACAGTAAAAAAATTCCTCATGCTGATATTTCTGATGTCTTCTCTGTTTTCTAACAAACCCTCCTGATACCACTGCAGATGCACTGCTTGTAGCCCTGCTGCAGGGTGGGTGAGGGCAGGGGTGAGGGCAGCAGCAGCAGCATCACCCTACCTGGGACTGGGCCGTCAGGTCCCACGCTGCCTGGGCTGGCCTCAGCCTGCTGGCTGGGGTTGGTGGCTGCTTCCAGAGGGGAGGCCTGCAGGGAATGAGACAGCAGAAACACAGTGAGTACAGTGGAAAAAGAAGTATGTGTTAATTCCTCAAGGCAGTACTTGATGCTGCTTTGAAATATGTATGAACCAGTCTGGTTTAGTAGAGCTCAGCAGGGAGCTGGGGAATACGTTTCATTATGCTGCTTGGGTGTTGAATCTCTGGGCTTTAATATCCTTTTCAAACAGCTCATCATCAACCAATATGCACTGGGGTTGGAATAGCTCCTATAAGCTTTTAAGATTGTAGGATATCTTGGATTGTGTTAGCTAGAGATAAGCACACATTTCACCCCTAGTTTCCTTTTCCAGCATAACACAAAAACGTATGCATTAGTGAATACACAGCACGTAGCAGGGTTTGAAAAGTGGCAAAGTAATTAAATACTTCCTTTATTTCACGGTTGTCTAAACAATCTGTTATCTGAAGGGAAAAGCCAGAGTCAGTATTAAAGGTAATGAAATATTTGAAATACTATTAAGTGAGGACTGAAAAAATATGATGAGCCTGTATCGAGCCAATAATCCAAATCCCTTCAAAAAGCCAGCTTCCTGACCTAGGACAAGGCTGTTGCAGAGCTAAAACCACACTGTCAAAAAAAGGTAGCATTTCAAGCTGATCTGTTTAGCAGCTTCAACTTCACCTCCGCTTTCCTAGTAGGCAAACCAACTGGCCACTGCACAGTGCTTCTAATGCATGGAAGATCTAGAAAATGGCACACTCAAGAGAGGAAAATATAAAAGCAGACTATTTTTAGAAATAAGAAGTAATCTATTTCAGGATGAGTCTATTGTAGACTTGCTTTCCTGTTCTTCTGCCACCCCTCCATCTTACAAGCAGCTGCACAGGAGGAAATCTGATGAAACTTCCTCTTCTCTGGGGGCAGGAGCCAGACCTCCACCTTCTGCATGGATCCTGTTTCCTATCCCCGCAGACACATATGAACCTATGGCCCCTCATCTGCCCATGTCCCATGAAGAGCAGACCTGGACTCTCACAGTTCAGTCACCGGGGATGTCTGCTGGCAGTGCCAACAGGACACCAACACCTCTAGAAAGCTTTTAGTAGGGCTTAGGAACCTTTGCCTTCTCCTTTCTGGTGGGAGGCTTGCTCCAGAGAGGGATAGGGAATGTGTCTGGGAAGATGCCCTGCAAGGAAAAGGTGGGGTTTGGTATGGGGCCATGGCCAGAGGCAGTGGCCCAAGCAAGCCCAGTGGGCAGTGCCAGGAACAACACAAGGAGCTGCCAGCTGCCAAGGGCTGTGCCGCCACCTCGCAGTAGGACAGGCGCCAGGCCACTGCCATGAGCCTCTGGAAGTGGCAGCAAGTCTCCTCCCATGCCTGCTGGGCTTGGCTGCTCGCCATCCTCCTCACTACCCAGTGCTTCCCCTGCACCCTCACCTTGTCTGACTGAACCCTCTGCTCCAAGCAAGGCCTAGGGACACACAGAATCATTCAGGTCAGAAAAGATCTGTATGATCATTGAGTCCAGCCATGAACCTAACACTGCCTAGTCCACCAACCATGCCACTAATGCTACATCCACACATCTTAATATCCCTGGAGACAGTGACTCCACCACTTCCCTGGGCAGCCTGTTCCAATGACAACCTTTTGAGGGAGTAAATTTTTCCTAATATCCAAGCTAAACCTCCCCTGGTGCAATGAGGCAATTTCCTCTTGTTCTATTGCTTGTTACTTGGGAAAAAAACACCAAAAAGTAGAGACTAACCCCTGCCCTGTTACAACCTCCTCTCAGGCAGTTATAAGGAGTGAGGAAGCCTCTGATTCCCTCAGCTTCTTCTCATAAGACTTGTGCTTGAGACCCTTCACCAGCTTTGTTACTCTTCTTTGCCCCCCCCTCCTGCCCAAAAGTTCTCAAAATGGATGAGGCAGGGGTGAAATACAAATTCCAAAAAGACTGCATGGAAAGTTTAAGGACATCCTCTCTGGCAAGTCCACCTGTGAGGACACCCAATTCGAGAGCAAACAAGGCATGGAGCTCCCCCTCTATGTGTCACATGCAAAGGGAGGGATGGTTACTGGAGATGAGGCACGGGCTAAAAAGTAGGCTCCAGAAAAATGCTGGAAAAAGACTGCAAGTCTTGTGCCCCAGCAGATCTGCTCCTTGCCATTCTGTTGCTGTTTTCTCCCATACAACCCACCCTTCCCTTCCCCAGCCCACCTGGATGCCAGCCTGTGTTTCAGTGAGAGCTTTCTTACTGAAAGCCCCAGCAGAAAAACGCTGCAAATAAGAAAAATGTTTCCTCCTGCCTCAGTTCTGGCTCCTGACATGACAGCAGACAGGAGAGAAGCTACTGGAACCATTTCCCAACCTTGCTCAATACAGAAATACTTATGTTCATGAGGACAGCCAGAGTAACAGGCTGTCCAGATAGTTTGTGCCATCTTCATCCTCAGAGGTTCTCAAGATTCAAGTGATCAAGCTCTGCAGAACCTGGCCTGATCTAATGCCTAATCCTTCGAGCAGAAGCCTCAGATAGAGACCTGCAACCTGAATCATTCTGTCAATCTACAACCTACAAACCTCTGATAAACCTAAACAAATGGCTATTGTCGAGAGGTCAGGGCAGTCAGGTAGCTTTTATGTGGAAAAGAAAGAGGCACCCACCCAACAATCCTACCCATGACTCCAAAGTCCTTCTACAGACATTGTTGTAAATTTCCATTATTAATGTTATTATTATGTATATATATATAATGTAATATTATTATTTTTATAAGGCAATGGAACTCACTCTCCACTTGCAAAAAGCAATTGTCCAAATGGCAAAATTAAAAAACCCCAACCAAACAAAGCCAACAAAATGTCAGCTTTAATTTCAACCTCAGAGGCTGTAAAGCTACAAACAATGATAAACCAGGACCAACTAAAACAAGTGTTAGACTCAGGAAAATCAAGTGCCAATGGCAGCTGGAGCTGGGGGAAGAACAGAGCCACACTGGCCTCTCAGAGAGTTTTAAAAGCTCAGTGAGTGCACTTCTGTCACCTTTGGATCTAGTTACCTCAGGAACCTAAACATGATGTGTCTCATGTAGCTATCCTGCACAAGTGCAGTAACTAAACCTACCCATAACCTATATTCAGAAGCTTGAACCAGGTATAGACATAGATGTTATTTATATATATTCTTTCTAAAAGGAATTAAAAAAAAAAGAGCTACTACTTGCTACAGTAATATTGAATTTTGCAATGGCATGCTGCAGAATTTTTGTTCCTGCTCATGAGACTTGACTCTTCCTCCAAACTCTGCCAAGCAATTAAATGCTAGTGACATAAAGCTAAAAATATAAAACTGATTAGTAAGTAATTTATAACAAAATTAAGTCAGCTTCACTGGGGAACTCTGCCATTCCCAGTATATCTAATTCTATTTATAATACCAAGGAATGTAACACTGGCTAGTATTTTATCCACAGGTTTTTGATACATTAAAAAAACCCTGTACTGATACAGCCAATAAAATGTCTTTTCTACCACAGGCTGTCATCATTCCCATTTCGTAAATATTTTATAATAAAGTGATGATGTTTTCATTGAATATGAAGAAGGCATGCAGGCATCATATTTTGTCACGGACACCAAAAGAACCTAACAACTTGGTGGGTGACATTTCTGAGGTGTCATCATGCTTTGGGTGAAGGACCCACACACCCTCTCAGCAGCACCCCCCTGCAGCCACATGTCTGTGTGTGGACTGAGGTGACATTCTGCAGGGCCACAGGGCCAGTTCATATGCTGGCTCTGCTGCAGGTCCCTACAAAGGAAGGTCACACAGCCCTGCTGTGAAGAGGCTGTAGTTATCTCTGCCCAGGCTGGGGCAAAGGCTCTGTCTTGTTAACTCCTGAAAACTGAAGAATACTTTCTACCAGGACTGTTCTTTTTATAGTCTCATGCATCTAGCTACCCAGGAGTTAAAGTGAGCTTCCCCATATAGGATTTAGAAGCCCTGGTCCATGATGGAAAGTTCTATATTGTGGTTGCATTTGCAGTTATGAGCATCAGTAACAGAGAACAAAGAACCATCTCAGTTCTGCTAAGCAGGGTATCCATTTAGCAGACACAAGCACAACTGACTATATCATATTACCAAACACCTATTAGGCATGAAAATAAATTACTTCAGCTTGTGGAAGACAGGACTTTTATCCATAACCTAGGATATCCATCCAGATAATTATTTAATTAAGACTGTATAAGCCACAAAGAGCCACGTTACCTATTCCTGTGGCATCCTTATAAAATCCTAAAAATACAGTAACTGGGAACTCCTACAACACCAAACATCAGAACTACTACAAGAATTCAAACTCCAAAGGAAGTTACAGTAGAACTTTATTAACCCTTATTGTAAATTAAATCAAAACATAGGTCAGTTAACACTACTTGTACACAAAATCATGTGAAATATTTTTACTGTATTTTCAATTAAAACATGACAAAACAAGCTGTCTGGAATCAATGAGAATGCAGAGATTTCAGGAAGAATCAGGTTAGAAAAACAGTTTAATTTCTGTAAAATTATTTAGGAATGAAATTGGTTGCAGTATCAATAGCCATACATAGAAATTGCCTGACACATCTTTCAGACTTCTGTGGTTGAAACTGTACACAGATCGTTGACCTTAAAATCTCCATATGATGATTTCCTCATCAAAGCTAGTGTTTTTTCTTTGTGAGTGGTTATGGTGGTTGACATTGGGCTGCCAAAGCCAAGTTCCTTGCATGCTGTGCCAGTATAGTACTGCAGCCAGAACACTGCTCTGACACGTTAAGACATCTGCCTCATCTGGCAGCTATATAATGCTACACTCAGGCCAGAAATTACAACCAGAGATGAAGGCTGAAAGGTAATTGACAGAGAAGCCTTGCAAGTGTCACAAGAAACAGTGTTAAGTGCTGTTGCTGGTAATTGTTCTAGAGTTCTAACTGCTCACCTGGGATGTAACATAAGCTCCCATCACTCACTGACACTTAAAAGCATATAGAAGTCTGGAGGACAGGAGACACAGACTCTAGCACAGACTCTAGATTCTTAGCCATATCTTGAGCAGAGTTCCCTTACAGCTGCATTTGAAGCTTTGCTGCTATCACTTCTCATCCTAAACCTTTTTTCCTTCAGGTAGTCCAGCCCTCATGTAACTTCCCATGTATGGTTCAAGGCAAAGTTGTAAATCTGGAGTAGTCATACTTATTCTACAAGTGTTTCTTGTAACAAATTAAAAAAACCCAAACCTGTCCTACCAGATATGTAAAAACTAAGGTTTTCCAACCCCACTCTCCTGTAGCTTGGCCAACAATCCTCAACCACAAGAAAGCTTATACTTTAATCTTGGTTCAATCAGTTGATTTTTGAAGATGAAGGAAAGTGTTACTTGGATATTAAAAAAAGGTCTCTTTTGTGCCAAGCATGTTGTGAGTAGAAAAGGACAAGCTTAAGCTAGCTAGTGAAAAATTAAAAGAAAGTCAAAATCTCTCCTCACCATCACCACCCCGCCCTGATCTTTTTAAAATTGCTGTTTATATCTGTTTTTCATTCAGCTAATCAGAGCAAAGTTAAAACTAGAGCAGTAACAAGCAAATTCTAAACGCTCACACAAAGATGGGTTAAAATCCTGATGTTACTCACTAACAAACTGATCCTCCTACACTGAAATCTGCACAAGTACTGTTTTCAAACAAACCATCTATTTCACCAACTTCTGATTCGAAGAGCTAGAGGACACATCTCAGAATTTGTAAAGCACTCAACTGTTCTGTATAATGGAAAGCAAACACAACTTAATGGCTGACTGGTGAGATGGGATGAGGAGACAATTTTCACATTATTGCTGGCATTGCTGCTGATGGACCCATCAGTCTTTGGGGCTTTGCCACAGTTTTTTCAACAATAACAGGTGTGCTTCAGCTACTGCCTCTCTAAGCAGCAAAATGCTCAACAAATACTAGTGGGATATGTGGCCTGCTTGCAGGCCAAACATATTCCTCCTAGTCTTAAATCAAAGACTAAATTTGATAAGCTACTTTAAGTAAAGGTAAGTGTCTGATAAAATACCCCCACCAAAATCTAAGTAGTCTACCTATACACTACAGACATAAATATAGTTCCTTGAAAGTATTTTTCTTTAGCATCCTTCCCACCTGTGGCAGCTTTTTGCAGCTCATTTCCTAGTAGATTTAGGCAGGAGTTACATAGATTTCCCAGTCAGTCTCTGATTGCCAGTCATTTTCTGACTCACATAGCGATGGTGTTCTCTGTCAAAAAGACAGCTGGCAATGAGGTTGCACCCGTACGAAATGAGCCCTTCACTTCTCTAGCTCCCTCAAAACCTCAGTCATATCAGCATTTCAAGTGGTGCAACTTGACTAAACCATTTTCCAAACTTGAAGCCAAAAGAGCTGCTGAAGTACAGCTGCACAGCATCTTCCCCTATTGCAGGCAACGCCTGAAGCCAGCAGGACAGATTTAGAGCAGGGCTACAAAGCTTCAAAGGAAAGCCTGCCAGACAGAGAGAAGACAGGACCAGTCCATTTGACAACTGAACTGAAACAGGAGGGGAAAAGCCCTAGGAGGGATGGAGGAGAAGGAAGAGGCATGCAAAGAACAGGAAGAGAATCCGAAGGGGTGGACAGGAGGGCCAAAAGTAATGTATATATGGAAAGGAATACATACTTCACAAATAAGACTCAGGGCAGAAAATGAACGACTAAAGTATAAAACCAAAACAAATCTCAAGAGCAACTAGAAGGGAAAAAAAACCAACAAAGAAACAACCACAAAACCCTAGAAACAGCATTTCTTAACAGGCAGAGGAATTAGTGCCTGCAGATCCTATTCAAAGCCTGTGACGGACATAGTTAGCAAGAACTATTTAGTTATTTAGTGTCAATAAAGAAAAGTATGCAAATAAAGGCAGTGAAAATAAGTAGAAAAGGCTTTGAAAACATGCATTCAAATTGTGTAAATTTTCTTCAGGCAATAGAAATGTAGTTGTTTTTTCCATTCAGACAGCTCTGCTTCTTCATCTCAGCTGCTTTTCTATCCCTGTTTATGTTATCTTCTCCTCCTCTCCTAAAAACTCAGAAGGGATAAGCATCAGACAAAAAACATAACCCTGCTTTCTCCTTGTGGGAGGTGATATAGCAGCAGCTTCAGAAGGCTTTCTTAATTCCAAGAATGTGTAGCTTGGAAGCCTCATCCTGCAAGAACAAAAAGCAAACCCCTTCTTCCACTATGGAGAGCTCACAGGGACAACTAGGTTATTCAGCATCCTACTCAGCCAGAGGCCATGTTTTCTGAAGAGTGGGATGAGAACATGAGGATATTCTCTTTCCTAAGTCAGATTCTCAACCTTCCTAGGAAGGGCTGTACCTTCAAAGAGGAGTTTAAGACTGCTGATGCAGGCAGACATCACTGCTTTAGTTGTCCAGAGACAGAAGCAAAATAGGTATACAGAGAAAGCCGAGTAAAGTGAGCTCAGTGTAGCTGCCCTATTCTTGCATATAAGGCCCCAGACAGACTGCATCTATACCCAGAAGCCTGAAGCAGTGACGGTCTGTGCCTCAGCACACACAGTGAAGAAGGCAAGCAGTCAGTGCCATGCCCCATCTCTGTAACCTGACATCTAAGCCCTTCCCATCCATGAACCAGAGCACTCCTATATGCTCAATAGACAAATTACTGCCCATGCCTTAGTCTAACAAGGGGAACTTGGAAAAGTAAATGAAGCAGTTGGGTAATGAAAAGCAAATATCTAGAATTAATAGAACCTGGAACCTTATCTTAGGCTGGTAAATTCTCTTCCAGCTGCAAGCAGGTCTTCTTCTTCCCCCCCATCATGCTCAGTGCATTCTTGCTTCTCCATGTAAGATGGAGGCTCCTGCAAATCTGTCTCCTCTCTTTGCTCTCCCTTGACGTGCATGACTCACATAACTATGCTTGAAGCTGAAGCATCAGGAGTAATTATAATGATCTGCATTACCCAGTCACATTACTGATGAAACCACGAAGCTAGTGATATAAAATCCTTAGAGCAGAGAAACTCCATCAATAGCACTATTAGGCTGCACACTCGTTCCCTCTAGAGGGCTTCATCATTAAGTGCACCCAAGCTTACTAACCAGGAGCTGTTCTGCAAATGTCACAGTCACAAGGAATCTGAGAATTCAAACTCTCCTGCCTCCTTTGACAATATCCTCATGAGGGCTAAGATACTGGATGTGGAAACCACAAACAGAAAAATCTGTACTTGCTGGCCACATCCTTCTTAGAGCTGTAGAAAGTGAAGGATGAGAAGGCATCAAACATAAAAACACCCCCAAGCCCTAGGAGTGGCTGTGTTGCTTAATTTCCTCCCAGCTCTTCCACAGCTGTACTGTGGAAATCTTAAAAAAGGAGACAGTAGAACTTTCATCCATTCTGATTGCCATTGTGTTTCTAATTTACAGCAAGCTGAGGCTCTTCTCTATCCTCTAAACATTCTCATTACCAGCTCTCCCATATCAGACACAAAGCTTATCTGGCTTCTCTCTTACAGCTAATTCATTCTGATATCAGAAGTCTCTGCTTTGTTATCCCTGCCTGCTTTCCTGCAAATCATTTGCTTTTGACCCTATACCACTTCCCTCTAAGAGGATCAAGCCCATACTCAGGGCACATCCCAGCTCCCATGCTTGCAGCTGACTCCATGGCTTGGTTGTCGAAGGGAAGTGACTGGCATGAAGCAGGGGAGTAAGACACAACCTCTTTGGCATGAATGAATGATGATCACTCCCCAGGATGGATCCCTGCCTGCTCCCTGTTATCCATCTGCCCAATGCTTGGATGAAGTCTGAGATGAAAGCAAAGAACTACCATACTCCAAGTATTGTATCCACATCTCTTGATTCTCAGATTCTCTTTGTTGTTACACAGAAAAGAACAGTGAGAAGTCTCTCTCCTGCCACTTGTTTGCAACCCTTTTACACGTTGTATTTGCAGTCCGGTCCTTACTTGTTTTGTTTTTACTATCTACTTTTATTACAGTTTTGTAGCATCTGGATTCCTGCTGTGATATGTTCTAGTTTTATTCCTGCCTTTTTCTCTGGGGAGGAGGGGGGAGAGAAAGATGAAAAGATAAAATTAATTTATTTCTTTGATAAGGCAGTTAAGAAGCACACTGGTCCCTCCGAGCATTTCAATAGCTTATCCATTTTCTGATATTTCTGAGAGGGCAACGAAAGCTGAATGCTCAAAACTGCCAGCACATCCACATCTTCTTCTTTGAAAATTGAAAACTGAGACTAATTATAATGTCTCACACAATCCAATTATGTTGCTGATCTAATCAGTTAACATAAGGAGAGCTGAATAAATCTGCACAATAGCTGGGATGCAGAGTAGATGTCTGTCTCCCTGGTCCAGTGCATTTAAAGCACATTTACCAGCTGCATGACAACTGAAAAAAAGAGATGCTGGCTGCAAAAAGTTTTTTGAATCTTCCCCTCGCATATCTCTACTCATATCCCAAAGGAAGAAGCCTTTAATTTACAAAGGATTTGGGGTAGGAGGGGTGGGTATTCCTGGTCCAGGCACACCCTCTTGAAATAGAGCAAATATAAGCACTCAGGTTTCATTAGTTAGTGACTAAATACATTATGAGACAGAAAATTGGCAGAGAAAGTAAGGCTGGTTTGTTTGTGTTGGTCTTACTGTTGGCTCTTTGTGCACACTCTGAGTGGCAGGACTCTGTAAACTGAGCTCAACACCTGGGGGGTCCTTCTTCAACTCTACAGGGGTCCTGTCCCCTCTGGCTACTCCATCAAATTTCAGAGATCTGCTTGGCGAAGGAGTAAATATTACTGTTGTACACTTCTTATCCTTCTCTTCCACACCGTTGAAATTCTCTCCATTCATGCTGACTTTTCCATCTACCTGCAGAACACAGAGAAATACACTGAGGCAATTAGCATTCGAAGGAATTTAGGCAGTTAAGACTTGAACATGATAACATGGTTGTTAACACAGTCTGTGCTATCAGTAAAGAACAGAGTCAAGCACACACTTCATTCAGCTGGCCAAGACAGAGGAAAACATGATTACAAGGGAGTCATAAACACAGCACAGACAGAAGGTAGTAATTTTTCTGTATTCCCTGGTTTCCCATATTTCTTTCTCCCAGTAGTATACAGACACCCTTTGTGTGTATGATAGATCAATGGATTTTAAAAGAACAACAAAGATTTATGTTAAAATTAGACCAAAACTACTGGGTTTTGTATTTCCTCATGCAAGAGGCAAGCAGGTTCTCCACGACTAATTACACTGATGAACTCACATGTAACCTAACGACCTCAAAACAGTATTAGTAGACCATGCATTCTGAAGCACTGTCCTGTGAACTTTGAAGGGTCAGGAGCAGCAGAGTTCATCCACTTGTTTTTTTACTCTTCGTACCAGGGAAGCAAGGAACCAGCGAATAAAAACCTGGGCATTCCATGTTCTCTATGAGGCAATAAAATAAATAGCTGCTTTCCCAGAAAATTATTTTATGCTGTCTCCATGAAAAGGAGAGAGCAGAAACAGTTCAACTACCTTGTTCTCAGGGTCAAGCGAGCTCCTTGGCCAGCACATATTCCCACTAAGGAACACTTAATCAAGGAAGAAAATATAAAACAGGCTCTAGCTTCCTCCTCTGTACTGACACAATGTCCTGTCAGGACTTTAATACTTTGTAATTATGCTCTAAATGGAGGTGGCATGTAAAGACTTCCTTCAGTTTGGAGGGCTGTTTGCAGAAGCCCTTATCCATGAATATGGAAACTTATCCATGAATAAAGTCTTGCTACAAAGAACTCATATACCATTGACTGTAAGAGTGTCTAGCTGGAGAGAGACCAGGAGACCAGGTACCAGTAACACCATATTGTTCCCACCCAGCTACAGCACAGATGTTTATAGACCTGTCAGCAGAGAGGAGTTTTAAATATATATTTGATGGAAAGCTTTGCTACTCAGTGCACAGAGATCCTCCCTGGCAAAACAGTATGGACAGACTCTTCTCTGGTAATTGCTGGACTTTAAGAGAATAATGGCATAAATTAGTAGTTTCTTAGAGAAGCTATTTGGGATAGATACAGTGACTAATAATTCTAGGTTTCTCCACAGGCATTGCATAAACAAAAAACACATGTGAAGCCAAGCTCAGAGGTAAGCCATTCGATGGGAACTTTTCACTTACTTAACTGTTATTGAAAACTGATGCATCCAGTGTCAGAAGTGCTTTACTGAATTGAAACACAGTCTTAAGAAAACAAAGTTCTTCCCATCTCATCCTCCCTTCCCCACCCCTTATTTCACCATTTACTCATCTTCAGTACTTTACTCCTTGAGTAAATAGCTTGGATGCAGTTGGACTGGCACCACAACTTATTAATGCCATCGGTGCTAAGTTGAGGACTAACTCCTCCCATTGACTCCTTACATACGAGCATCCAGAGGTCTGATCTGTCTGAGGCTGATTAACTAAGGGGCCATACTCCAAGGCCTTGGGCATCCTCCAACCTGACAGACACATGGGGAGGTGAAGGCAGCTTACACCTCATACAGTAAGCTCCCTGGCAGAGGAGAAACAGCCCAGCTCAGCAACCAGTTCCACTGACTGCTTTTCAGATGAAAAGCACTTTCCTCACTGCCATCATCCACTCAACACAGTACTAGGGTTTATTTCCAAACACAAGTCTGAGCAGACACTGTACCCTAAGTCTTCTAGGATTGTGTTCTGGATTATCTGCTAGAGAGGAAGATCATGAAAGATCTCAAAAATAAAAAAGCCAGGAAAACACTGGCAGGCTACACCATCCGTTTTTAGTGTCTCTGTTTAGACTAGAACATTTCTCTATTTATATTAGGGAGGAAGACCAAATGTTTGAATGATCAGGACAGATCCCCTGGCTGCAGAGTTAAACAAACATATTCCTTTCCTTCTGATCTGAAGCAAGTCAACACATTGTCACCAGAGCCAAGAATTATCGACAGACTAGTGTTTCAGGGGAAAATAATGCTACAGCTATGTGTGCTGGAGAATGATTCCTGCTGAGACAAATCACATTCTTCCACATCAAGCAAATGAGACCTCGGCAGACTTCTAAGTGGTGGTTGGTGGGGGGGAAACATTCATGGGTTAGTTTCTACCCACGTATGTGAAGTGTATATGAATTAACCTGAAGGTGATCTTGGTCCCCTAAGGAAGAAAAAAAAAAACCCATAGATCCATGATCCAAGCCCCTCTGTGCCACTATCAGAGTAGCAGAAAGCAATGGCAGGCACAGGGGGACCAGAACTGTACAGGCTGGGGCACTCGTGCATGTGGGCTTCACAGTGCCAACAGAGGCTAGAGTGAGACTTGGGAAAGCTCTGCTTTTGGTCCAGGCACTGTTAGAAGCAGATTTCTTCAAACATGACTTATTCTGGCTTGTTCTCTCTAACACATTGCAGTTCTTTTCTTTCTTCATAATTGCTTCAGCATCTTACTCCCATTTGCCACACCCACCCATTCCAAAGATATATTCCTCAGGTTTCATATCCCAGTTTCCATATTTTCTCCTGTCCCCTTCGTCCACAAATATCATTGCTGGCTCCTTATTTTAGACAGTCCTGCTTTCATCTAAGCTCTTTGTGTATTCCATAACTTTCCCTAAAGAGATTTAGCCTGAATAAAAATAACCAGTAAAAAATATTCCAATATGAACAGATCAGCTTTTAAGAAGGCTGGTAACCAGGAGAGACCACTAGACTGGGCAGCACAACACAAAGCTGAGTTTTGTAACATCAGAATGCTGCAACCATTTTCTTCTCTATTTGCATTAGCAGTCTATATATTCAGATGATTTTGTAAGGACCTCTTTGCCTCCTGATTGACTCTGGGGAGTACAACATATCCTACCTTAAAGTTCTTTAAAACCTCCTGTGTATTTTTGGGTTGTGAGTAAGGCTTGGGTGTCAGCATAGGCACAGCCTTGGAGGTGCTTTTGCTGGGAGATGTGCGGCCCGTCGAACTGCTGGGCTCTAGTTCAGTGGTGGGAACAATGGTTGCTTCAATGGTGGCAGTGAATTTTGGAGCAGGCAGTGACTGTTGCCTTAAATATCTCAGAGGATTTGGGTCTTTCAGTTGCGAATTTGGCTCCACCGAATGGCTTCTTTCCAGAATTTTTGGCATCTGCAGACGCTCCAGGACAGCTTCACTGATAGTGAATCTTTCAATGTACTGCTGGAGGATGCTCTCAGCCTCCTCCTGTGACTTTGCATTCTTGTATGCCTCATGAAGCTCCCGCTCTCTTCTCTCTCTGCAAGGCAGACAACACAAAAGAGACCATCACATTGAAATGAATGCTGGAGATCACTCCTACTTCATAGAAACATAGAATGCACTGGGTTGGAAGGGACCTCTAAAGATCACCTAGTCCAACCTGCATGCAGTGAGCAGGGACATCTTTAACTAGACCACGTCAAGCCTGACTTTGAATGTCTCCAGGAATGGGGCCTTCACCACCTCTCTGGGCAACCTGTGCCAGTGTTTCACCGCTCTCACAGTAAAGAGCTTCTTCCTAATATCTAAGCTAAAACTACCCTGCTCTACTTTAAAACCATTTCCTTTGCTCCATCAACAGACTTCTCTCTCCCTCACGCCAGACCCACAAGCATGGCTGTCTGAAGTTACTTATCACATAAGGAGCACACAGCATTTTCAGACATTGAATAAAACAACATACTTCTCTTCCACAATTTCTCGGTAGGTTTTGATGCTTTTTCTACGCTCGCTCGTTCCATCTCCAGACAACAGCCTTTCCATTTTCTTTCTCTCAGCTTCTTTTTTAATTAAATCCTGTGAAGCACTCCTTCGACGACTCTTCCACCGAGCCAGGTCCTGTGAGAGAAGGAAGGCACGTGAATGTAGAGTTGCAAATAGCTACAAATTGGCCACAGAAACCAATGAACTCATCCAGTCACTTTGCAATGCTTGTTCCTGGCTGGGGACTGGGCTCCCATCACCTGCAGATAGCAATGTTTATTCTAAAGAGAAAAGCAAATTATACCATTAAATTAAGATGTTGCCTGATTTTTCTCCTAACAGCAGGATAACACTAGCTATCAACAACAGGAAGTTTGGCTCAAGAGGATCAGTCAGGGCAATTTTTTCACCTGGGCCAACCTTAGGGACAAAACCTGATTTCCCCGGAAGATGAAGAAGAAAAACTATGTTTGGTGAAGAATTTAATAATCAGCTATGTGGGAGGAAGGAGTTCTTTGGAGGAAGGGATGGCATTTCACCATAAACTACAGCTGCACTGTCAGTCTGCCTTGCAGAAATGACAGTCTCATACTTTGTCCATGCTAAGAGCCAACTACACACAAGCATGGTTGAACCATGAGTGGGGTTTGGGTTTTTTTGACTGGAAAATCCAGTGTGGCATGCAAACTTAAATTTCTCCTCACGGGCATCCAATATTTTGGATCCAGATCTGAGCAACGCAGGCAAGGGACTAAAGCAGCTTACACCTGACTGCTCTAAGACATAACAGAGAAAAAAGCCTATGTTTTGTATCCAGCTAAATAGATAGGTGCCTGTTGAAGTAATGATCTTACTCTTTTTGGAATCTTCCTGCCCAAAGCTGTCCAGAAGATTCACCAATTCTGGTTATTTATCTTTCTGCCAAAACCAGCCTGATGCTATACCTGAGAGTCACAGGAAATACCTGTTACAGGCACCTTGCATCTTGCTCTGATTATGAATTTACAAGTCCTGGAGCATACAGAGACAAGATCTTTGTTAAAGTATTATAGCAAAGAAGTTTCCTAAGCAAAAAAATTTATTTGCAGTGAACAAGTAAAGGCATAAAATTTTATATGTAGAAAATAACCTCTGCAGGACTTCTACAAAGAAAAATAACTTCATATGAAACTGTAGGGGCACATTTGTCATTAACTTTACAACATCAGGAGAATAGTATACAGATTACATTTCATGTACTCTAACAAATTCTGGTTTTAATAAAAACCAGAGATTCTGTACACATACTCAACTCAAAGGCTATTTCATTAATTACATGGTTTTCCAAATATTTTAATTGCATGTTTATTGGTAAACAGCAGAAGGTAATGCAAGCATAACTTACTTTATTAAAACCAGGAACAAACCTTGTCACTTTTAATTGAGCTTAAACCCACAAATTATTGACATTACACTCAAGGGAATGCTCATTAAAGCATTTCTTCACATGACCTACATATATCAGTCCATAATCCCCTTTTTCAAGTACAGAGCTTTCACTTTCTTCAGTTACTAATTATTCTCATTGAATTACCAAATGAATTTTTTTTGTTCAGCTACTCCCACTATTGCCTATTGTTTGGAAATTAGTTTTTCATTAGCAAAATTCATAACATAAAGTTTCCTCCGCTTTTTGCAATTAAAAACCAGACATGTTTATCCTTTCCAGCTCTGATGCTTTAAAAAAACAACAATTAAAAAACCCCATGAAACTGTTAATTGTTGGCAAATTTACAGCATGGGCATATAAAAAATATCTGACCATGAATGCAATGTCGTGCCCATAAAGCCCTCTGGCTGCCAAGGACATTCCAGTAAGGGCATTTTTAGTACTTCTTCAGAACTTTTAGTTCTGTGTAAAAGGTGCTGAGGGCCTGGAAAACTTTTGTACTTTAGCTCATCGATCCTTTAGAGGATTTTCTGTTCAGCAGCAGAGAGTTCTCAAACCTCTTGAATGTCTTTGGACTCAATTCTTATCTCTGCTGGGAAATTATGTCTTCCCACACATACAGGCCTCTCTGCTGAACTCCTTCATTGTTTAGTATGAAATGCTACTTCTTAGCTGTATATACTGTTCTTTTTTTGACTTTTCCTTGAATTTTTTTATCAAAAAACCTCTCTGATATTTTTTACAGTGGCTGTGCTTACAGTGGGAAATTACTGTACTAGCTTCTTGAAGATTACATTTTGGGTTTTTTTCTTAATAAAAAAAAATACCTCAAATTCCTTATTTAAAAACAGTCTTTAGGAATGCGCAGGACTGATACTAAAAGTCTTGATACTAACTCACCTGCAAATCACACTTTTCTGTCCTTGCCAATCTGCTGAAAAGAATGTCAAAAGCCAGGACAGCCTCAAAAGCACACTGAGGACAGAGGGCTTTGAAAGGCTTTGCAATCCAAGCAGGGTGTAGCTAACTTGAAGCATAATTTGTTTGCTTGGACAAGATGGAAAATGTTAGCACTTTCCGTATCTATGTAAATTGATTAAATCCCAGTCCAACCTATTTATTCACTATCCTGCTTAGTGTTCTATTTTGTCCCTTTGGCCATTTACCAATAACAAAAGTTAGATAAATCAGCAGTTAGAAGCTGCTTCCATTTTTACTTAATCACAGTTCAATGACATTTTAAAAAGCAAAATACCTGGTGCACATGCAGAGGTATAAGAAGGCCTTGTATTCTGTAACTTACATCAAATGAGGGCCTTCTATGGCTTTAGCAGCAATTCATTTAACACGTTGCATTTTTTTTTGCCTAGCTAGCTGGCCTCAGTGCCAGCACTGCAGACAATGTTGCCTACTCACATCTTGCCATCTGGTCTCATCCTCTTTCAGCTGATTGTTGATGTTCTGCAGCTTCTCATGGCGAGCTTTGCTGTGGGGCTGAGTCACAGCTTCTTCTTCACATCTCATGTCAAACATGCTCATGCTCCTAAACAAGGGGGGGATAAGAAGTAGTGCAGCTTTATTTAGAGGCTTGTATTCCTTCAGCTTGTTAGAGCCACATGAGGGTGCTACAGCAGAATGAGATACTGCATGGTTAGGAAGCTCCCCAAAACAGCAGTCCCCTGGAAGGACCTGTTAACACCCATACAGCTACCATACAGTACTTCAGGTATAATACTCCTCAACTCACTCTTGTTTTTCTTAGTTGCCAACAAGTTTCTCTCACTAAGAAGCACAAGTAACATTAAACCTCCTTTAATAGCTGAGTTCAGAACATTTTACTTTGTCAAAATTTGTTCCCAATGAGTTTTCAAGACCCCTCCAATTAACACTGCAGTCAGAAGTCTCAATTTCAGTGCAAAACAAGGGAGGCTTGAGAAGTATATTGGGTGCAGCTTGGCTGGCTAAATGTTATTCCTCCAAAACTGAGGAAAGCCTGACCCAGAGAAGCACAGGCAGTACAAACAGCGTGCTGCTTCCTCCTCTCCCCACCCTGCCTCAGAGAAACTCAATACTATCAGCACCAACTTATTAATACAGCTAAACTAACACGGAAAAGTTGACATTTAGGACAAAACAGTTTCTATTCTGTAACAGTGTCACATTCTATTTCTGTTCCTGACCTTTGGAGAGTTAAAGGGGAAAAAGGTCATGGTTTGATATTATACATTCATATTACATAAACATCTTCACATGAAGATAATGCACTTACTGCTCCCCCACTACTATTATTAGTAAACATGACCTCAGTTGTGCCAAATTAAAAGTTAAAAAAAAAAAAAAAAAAAAAAAGCCATGCAGTTCCACATGAGGTGGTTACACTGCAATCTTCAAATGATCACCCACAGCTCTAGGTGAGCCCACAAGCCAACTAGCAGGAGAAGCACCCAATGAAGATAAAATTGAAGCCAACTGTGTCCACAGTAATCAAAGTGAATGGAAAGAAAAAGCTGTGCATATAGGTATTCAGCCAGCATTTGTATTCAGGCAAGCAGAGATGGGAATGAACCACTCTCTAGGGAAAACTGAAAGGTCTGGACAGTGGATGGAAAAGGCCATGCACAGATCCCATCCTATTAGTAGGTATTTATTCAGAAATGAAGGAGAGAACACACATCCTATTGCCTTTAAGCATGAAAAGTGAGGTTAGCTTATTACCATGCTTCAATCCTTTATTGCCACACTTTAACCCTTACAGGCTGAGGGAGCTGGGGCTCTTCAGCCTGGAGAAAAGAAGGCTCCAAGGAGACCTAATAATGACCCTCCAGTACCCAAAGGGGTCCTTCAGGAATGCTGGAGAGGGACTGTTTATAAGGGCTTGTAGTGACAGGATGAGGGGCAATGGTTATAAATTAGAGAACAGTAGATTCAGACTGCAAGTCAGGAAAAAGTTCTTTACCATGAAGGTAGTAGAAAAATGGAACAGGTTGCCCAGGCAGGTAGTTGAGGCCTCATCCCTGGAGATATTCAAGGTGAGGCTTGATGAGGCTCTGAGCAACCTGATCTAGTTGAGGGTGTCCCTGCTTACTGCAGGGGTGTTGGACTGGATGACCTTTGGAGTTCCCTTCCAACCCAAATTATTCTATGATTCTAATCAGAGTGCTGAGGGGTATGCTAATTTGGGATTCTCTGTGGGTAGTTTATGCATTGCCTTGCTCAGGATTAGATTGGAGTGCTCCTAAATAGCAGAACCTAAAAAGATGGTAAGTTTTGTTGTTTTTAAGACTAAAGGTGTATCAATTACTAAAGAACATTTAATTTTTTTTATTTTTTTTTTATGCCAGAATAAATAGTGGGTAGTGTACAACTGAATTCAAGTTACAGAGTTTTCAAAGAATTGACAAGCATTCTAGATGTCAGTTTAATTTATTTTTCCTTCTTGAGAGTCACATTTTATTAGATTCTTCATGAGTACTTCATCTCCAGAAGGAAAACCACAATCTTACATTTCTAAGAACTTTAAAGGCAGTTTAAGAAAATATTTGCCTTGTAAACTAGCACATCTGGAAAGGATGACAAGGAAGCTTGGAAATTTATCTTTTTCTCTTTTAAAAGAAAATAAGAACAAACAATAGATGTATACAATTTTGCTACTCTCACATTATACAACCACATACATTGCAATGCCTCTTTAAAGGCATCTCCATGTCCCTCCTCTCATGTTTGCATTTAATACAGACATGCCAAAATGAGGGCAAACAAATTAACAAATCCACCTGATAGGTAGGCTTTCTGAAATGGCAGGGAAGCCTCCACTGTTAAGTATTATACTTATGTGTTGTGCTCTTTTTATCTGATATCTTAACTTGATTGAAAAGATTTCTGCTGCCTGAAAATGATCACATTTACAGTGTGGTCAGAGGACACAGGCTTTGCACAGCATAAAGGTATTACAGATCCTGTAAAGAACATTCAGTCCATGATTCTAGCCTTTAACATTAGAGAAAGGGGTGAAAAATTAGATATGACTTTCTGAATCCACCCTCTATGCTATTTCTATTTTGTGATTTAATTTGGGAGAGAGAGATCACGTGCGTTTCTGTGAACAGAAGGATATTAAGGATATTATTATGTGTTTAGTTTCCAACCATTTCTTTGCTTCTAAATGCTAGTGCTTTGTATGAATAGCTAAGAGTTTCACCTTCTAAATGATATTGCATACTGAGAACAGTTTACATGCATCCACACACAATTAAAATATGAGTGCAGTGCTACTCCTGTGAAAAGTACTGAGGTGAAGAACTTAAAAAAAGTGAAGTTTAGTACCTTATTAAATTAAACCCAACCTAAAAGAGATTCCAGACGAAGTTTTAAAAAGACAAGAAAGGAACATCTGAAGATACATATTCCTGGTAATTATTCACAATAGACTTTATTTCACTTTGGGATTTCTTTTTTCTTCCTATATAGGTCATAGTTTATTTTTTAACTCAACACCCAGCTCATATTCAACCCAACCCTCTTTACCTATAGCTGATTAGAGGTAATGGAAACTCAGAATAAAAACAAAAGGAAAGAAGAAAAAAAAAGATAAAACAATACTTGAAGCAACAGCTGGCCATCAGTGTTACACTCAGTTTTTACAGGCTTTTAAAATAAGAATTATTTTCAGCTGCAATGTAAGCCATATTGCATTCCATTTTTCAGTGCTTTTCTGAAAAAATTATTTGCTGGAACACTGCAAAATCATAATGAGGCATCAAAGGCATTTTAAATTAGTAGGAAGGCAGGAAAGCATGCAGTGTAAGTTGTTTAAAATAGAATCTTGTGAACACAAGACAACTTACTCTGCGTCATCAGACACAGCAGTTCTGGGGCCGAATCTACAAGACCAAATATAAAATTAGAGTGTTGATAAAAACATTAAGTAGTAACTGTAAGTGTCAGTTACCAACCCAACCTGTGCTAGTAAAGCTGACCAAAAAAGAATCATTCTGCCTGGGGTTATGCATTCAATGAACAAGACTTACCTAATCATCTGAAGGTCAAACTACATATGAACACCATTCCACCCCTCCCTGACCCCATAGAAATGCCCCCATGATAAAAATCTGCTGGATTGTACTTAACATGGGTGTAGAAAATAGTTATTGAAAATAGACAATATATTAACATTTACATAAAGTACCACACATGCAATGAATGGAGAAAAATCTTAACAGTTACATTCCACAGCAATGCTCAGAATCATCATAACTGAAGCAGGGAAGAGACCAAAGATAGGCAGAAACTGAGCCTATGAGCCTTTTTTTTTGTTTTTGGGTTTCTTTTGGGTGTGCATTAGGAAAAGGTACTGGTAACATACAAGTCAGTGTCATCAATGACAGTCCTTTTACGATGTATTTGTATCTGAGATTTATCATAAAGGAACACTGAATACAAAAGTCAACAGTGCAACATTCTCTGATCATGGAGAAGCAAGATACACATCTCTGAGGATGACCAGCAGACTCCAGATGAAGCTCTGCTACTCATAAACTTTTTTGCAATTCACATATATATATTGTAATCAAATATTTCATTAGCTGCATAAAAGAGAACAATATATTACACAACTACTCATTTCCAAAACCTGTTATTACTGACATACAGTGTTTTAGTCTGGACTGCAAACACACCAGGCAATGCAAAACTGGAATTCTGCAGTGTGCACACTGGGGCGTACAAGCTGCGTGATTCACACCATACAGAGCTCACGTTTGCGGGTGCTCATCCTTGGATGACAATGTTTCTATTTCGTTCTCCTCAGGAACCTTGGGAAGCTTAGATTTTTGATCAAGGTGGACTTCATCAAGGCTATCTTCACCAGCTTGGGCAGTACAAATAGTCTGATCTTGTCCTGCAGGAGGGAGATTGCATTTTTCCTGCCCTTGTTGCTGTTCTTGCTGCAGTTGTATTACAGGTTTTCCAGAACTATTAATGCAGACTTGTGGACTTTTTGCAGGCCTGAGTGAGCCAAAGGCAGCAGTGCAAAGAGACGCATTAAACAACGTTTGAAAAATCACATATACACTATGAAAAATGTAACTCTAAGTTAACAAAAAAATCCAACACAGCCAAATAGCTGACAGGTGACAAACTAATGAAGCAGGTGCCCAAAACATTATTTTAAGAGAGAGCTTATATTTCTATTCCTCTAATTCAGAAGCACAAACTGTCCTGGACACTGCCAGAGACTAGAATATTTGGTACATATTTAATTAAGCTATTCAACTTAGGGTCTCCTCAACACCAAACTACTGTTCAGTCCTGCAGTAGGTGACAGAGTTTTTTCTGGTCTGGCTGAGTTGTACACTAGTTTTCCATTTACGTATGCACAGGTGAATGCACACCTTTCCCTTTTCATGTACTTTGAATAGGTCGATAGACTAAGAACCCTTCCACTCTTGCTTGCATGTGGCTCAACCAGCCAACACACAAACTTAAAAAAATTAAGCCACCAACTTCCCCACACAGCCTTACTCATCTGAATAAAGGTGCTTAGAAAAACACTGGGGCTTACCAGGAGGGATCTTGGGATCTCTGCATTTCCTATTTGGAAGCCACTGGCACCAGCTAAGCCATAGGCAAGCATCTAACCTACCATATCCAGTACCTCTATTTCCAGCTGGAAGTATGTGTTATTATTAACAAATTTATATTTAACAAATATAAACAAATATATTTTAATAAATATTAACAAATCATATTTTACCAGAAACCTTTGAAAATGTAACACAGTCTTATTATGCATACTTCCATACACTGTCAAGATTTTTCATCTGGTAGAGAGCTCTGCTCTGAGTTTTTACAGGGCTCTACCAAAAGGGCCAGAAATCATGTGTTGCCTTCTTTTGAACAGAAAGTGTTGGCACAGAACTGAGGACAACTACAGAAGAAACCACTGCTCACAGACCAACTTCTCCAGATCAAGAGATCCCGTCAAACTAAAGTCCAACTAAAAGGGAAAGAGAATCACAACTTCCTTACCTCACAGTTTTTTTCTCAAGTTCTCTAGCTGTGCCCTGTTTATTCTGTTGCTTTGAAAATGGCATGGGAAGGAACTGCTTAACACTGGGTGTGGGCTGTTTTAGGAAAGCTCCAGTTCTTCTGGCCAACATGTCATCTCTTTGTGGGTCTGGAAATTTCACTTTGTTTTCTGTTCCACTGCTCTGCTGCTGAGGGGTTTCAAGCTGTTCTTGGCTTTCTTCTTGTGTGACAGTACTGCTCAGAGAGACAAGGGACACTGTTCCATGATAATGCTCACTTGTACAGCAAGCGGCTGCTCAGGCAATGTGGGGTGCTGTTACTCAAAACACAGTTGCAGAGTGATGGACAACTAAGCATCTTTAGCTACAGCACAGGGAGTGAGAGCAAGAGGAAACTATTGAATGCCACACTTCAGTAGGTGATATGTTAGAAGTCAGGGTTTGCATAAAAATATATGTGAGGAATTATTCACTTGGAAGCTGGCATAAAAGTCTGGACAAAGCACCACAGATTGCAAAAGAAATCCCCCCAAAAGATGAAAGACTGTTTCCATGCTGGATAGCAATTAAAAACTGAAGTACTTGAATATTTTGAAAGAAAACAGATTGGGTTATGTTCATAGGATACATTCTTGTGAGTAATTTAATAAAACAGAACACATGCCATGATGAATGAGCAAAACACATCTTTAAAGGCTGTGTGAAGAATGGGAAGACATTGCTGACTCATTGAAGCCAACACCACACACAAACCAGGCATGAGGCTCAGAGGGATCTACTTCTGTTCTCTGACCTTTCTGCTTCCCGTGGAGTCTCCAAATCCTTCTCACAAGCTACAGCCTCCCCTTGCTGCTGCTGCAGCAGATGAGCTGCTGACAGGGGAGGACAATGTATGGGAACAGGGCTGGTGGTACACCTCTGAAAAGTTCCCATCCTTCTAACCAACATATCATCTCTTTCAATGTCTGGTAAATGCCTTTCACACTCTTCCTCAGTGCTTTCTTGCGTGTTGTTCAAATCAGACTGGGGTTGTTTCTCAGAGACAATGTCAAAAGGTGGGACAGGTGATGGGATCCTCCTGCCAGAGTTGGCTGAACCCGACTTGGCTACCTCGCTATCCATAAGATTGAGAGGAGAGGTGAAAGAAACAAAACATTCTCGGGTCAAATGAAAGGTATGAAGAAGAGTCCTTCAACTCAGTTTGAAACAGTTTACAAACATACAAACAATTGAATGAGCTATTTGCTAAAAGCATTCAACAGAAGTTCTTGCTTCAGCCACAGACTAAGCTACTAAAGAAAAGCCAAATAAATGTAACATCTGTTAATATGTTAACTTCCTGGAGCTGTAATTCTCTTCCAGATAAATGCCAGAAACACCTTCATAGAGTACCAATACACCTTCATTTCAGTATTATATCTTCAAAAAGAAATTAAATCCAGTAGGTTTGAAGAAAGCATTTTTTCAGCATCAGTGAGGCCAGCAAGCTGAATAACAAATTCCTAATGTGCTGCAAGCAGGCAGAGCAAAGCCACTAGGATTCAAGAAGCAAAAAAAGCTTGAATGACAGCTCAGACTCTGAGATACCAGTGAATTCACTGCTCATCAGAAATGTTGAGGCAAGCTCTCAGAAGACCTTTGCACAGTATTGCTTTGTGTAACCCTAAACATTAAGATACTGTGAAAGCATCAGATGACTTCTGAACAAGACTGTGCTTGTAAACAGCTCTTAGGTCGATGCTGCAGTTCAACCCCATGCAGATCAGCATCTTGCAAGAACAGTTCTCGTTTCCAGCTCAGCATTGCTTCCTAAACCACACCAAATACCTGGACTCATTCTGTGGCTTGGATACTTCATCACTGTGTTCAGCAAACCTGAGGCTGTCCACAGTGGTTGAAGGAGACTTTTCAATACCAGAGAGACTCTCCACACCATCCTTCTTGCTTTCCTCTTCAGTTCCACTCTTGGATGAGACTCTGCCAACAACGAGCTTGTCCCATTTCTGTTGATCAATCTCAGTTACTGGCCCAAAATGCACAAACTTCTGCTTGGGGCTTCCAGTCTTTTTGTTTGCTCTGGCTTTGCGGACAGCAAAATCATCATCTGCTGCTGCTTTCACCGTGATTTCAGCTGGTGGCAGAGTGTCACTGGGACATTTGAAATCTTCTTCACTAGTATGAATGAGGAATAAAAAATTCCCCCCAGATGAGACCCCAGAATAAAGCAAATTAAATGCTCCTAAGGTTTTGAAGGGGTTTTATCTTAAAACTCAAGGACATAGGTGGGGTATCCTGAGGCCAAAATGACAGATAAAATTTGAAGACATCCCAGCCCTGTTGGGGAAACTCTGGGAGAACATCCATGGAAACCCTTTCTAAGGGGAAGGAACGTAGCACACAAACCGTTCCAGACTCACCTCTCCACACTAACAAAACCACAGGTCCCTTACCTGCTCACATTGACCAGGGCCATGCATTATATGGGACTGCTCAAGCAGAAGCACACCCACCTTGTCATGGGGGAATTCCAGTGACACCAGAGCACCAGGATGGGCAATTCACTTATCCTAGACCAAAGGGACTGAATCTGGACTTTAACAAATCCCCTCAAAAGTAGTAGTGTAGTTTGAGATGTTTGAGATGAGAAAATGATTGAGTTTTGATGGTTTGTATTAAAGCTGAAATTACACACAGTAACCACATTGTTAGAAGAATGCCTGAACAGATGGCCACCTTTAATTGGAAAATGGCATGTGCCTAAACAGGAAGGCTAAGGGCTGTTATCCTTTCCTAGAGGAGTCACAAATCACCTGTGTATGTTACAGTCCACCTCCATAGGGAAATAACTTAAGAATAACTGCTTTATATCAGCTCCCTTTGTGGAGGTTTAGTTTACAATAACAGCATGTCTAGACCATACAACGAGGCTCCTGAAACTTCTGATGCAGTGACAAACAGTGGTGGTGTATTTACTTAGCACTGGAGTACAATGCCATGCAGATATATTAGCTCAGGTCACAAAAACAATATAGCCACAATAATGCAAAGGGAGGCTGATCCTCAGTCAAGACCTCCAGGGTCTAATGCCCCATGTCCTGGTGAGCAGCACCACAGTGCTACCGAGTTAGTGGTGCCACAGAGACATTTGCACTACTCAACTTAGAGTAGTTTCAAAGCAGGCTGATCCACGAGCCAAGAGGGACCTTTCTAATATGACATTAAGAATGCCCACCAGGGCAGTGACCAGGAAAATGCTAAAAATTAGTAGTTCTAAATAATGGACACACTTTCATTTTATATTAGGAGTCCAGATCTTGGACTCCTGAAAATTTAAATATGCAAGGACTGATTGTCATCAAGGCGTTCTTCAAGCTTCAAACCACAAGCACACACAGCAGATCATGGCATACCAAACATGCTTCCTAGGGTGCTAATCCTGTCCAAAGGCAGAAACTGTACCTGGGCTCCCCTGACAGTTTCAATCTTTTCCAGGTCTCCAGATCTGTTTTTGTTGCAGAGGTGTTCACAAAAAGCACATCTTCTCGTGGCTGAGGATGGGTACTTTGAGATTTCCGTTTAGCCAAATCATCTCTCTCAGAATCAGGCACTTTGTCCTGCTGCTCCTCCTCTGATTCTGTCTTCTCAGTTTGCAGAAGTGAGTTTTCTTTGCTTGTCACTTTTTGTCTTGCTGATGCCATGTGCCGTCTTCTTCTATTTAATACACATTCAAGTTCAGCAAGAAAAGATATTTTGAGGTAGCAATGATAAGTCAGTGTCAGTAGAAGAGGTTCAGAGCACAAGAAGATAAAACTGAATTTATAAGAAGATTAATTTTAGGAAGTAGACGCAGAAGTATCTGAAGTTGAAACCACATCTATGCTACCCCTCTCATGCACTATGAGACCACTTCAACACATGAATTCAAGCTCAAAACAAGAAAAATCTAAATTAGTACTATATTCAGGACTCCTGCAATAAGCTTTCTTGTAAGCAGTTACAAACATCTCATTTTCATATTATGAGCAAAATGAATCCAAGTTTTGCTTGCAAATACATAACAGAATTACTTTGATCTTAAGAGTCGTGTCAATAGCATTAGAGTATTAAAGTTTGGATACGTGTTCTTCAGATGCCCTGCCAAACTAGTAATCAGAAAATGTTTATATAATCAAATTACCAGTAGCTGAAAGGCACATTTTGCATTGGTGAAAGGAGCTGCTAGATATTAAAGAAAGTTTTCTCGATGTATCAGTTAGTACAATTAAAGGTCCACTCTAATGTGTATATAGTGAAACTCTACGACCACTTCTACCATGTCTTCAACCACTTCTCTCTGCACAAATAAAACAAATATACTTGTTTCCTGAACAAGATGTGTGCCTAGCAGATACGTGTGTCCAGCAACTTTTTAAAGGTCTGTATCACTGAACAGAAGACAGAAGAGATTTTCTACGCTGAACCTTTGTAAGCCATGATCCATTTCCAAAACAATGCTACTTAAGAAACATCAGGACTATGCACAACACAACTCAGTGCAGTAGAGCGGGTACGTATATTCAGTGTACTAAGTAAAAACTAAATCAATTTTCTACAGGGTATTAAAAGAATGGCACTAGATGAAAAAAAGAAAAGCATTCAAAAATTGAAAATGCACAGTAAACGAGCTGAGATGCACTTCCACTACTCATGCCACGAGCTGTCTCATGAGCTTAGATAACAAAAGCATCTAGTCATTGTGTTATTTACACACGTAGTCAATTTAAGCTCCTGGTCATAATACTCCAACAAAAAATTACAGTAAGTATCCTACCTCTCTTTTTTTTGTTACGTTATGACAATGCATTTGCATTTACTTTACACTCTATAACTTTTGTAGCCAAGACAGCTTTAGTCCTACACAGCAATAAGTCACGTGAAATTAAGCACTAATATAGAAATAAAAAGACCAAGAATGCACACCTTGCATGTTCCTGCTTTTCCATTGGCAATGTTTTTTTAACGTCTTCCAGTTTACTTTTATCTTTACTTGTATAGGATCCAATTAAAAAGGAGTTAAATGGAGCTACGTGTTTGGGTTGATTCATCCTGGCTCTCCGGGTGGCAAAGTCATCCTTTTCTAAATCAGGAACTCTGCTGGCTGCTTCATCTTCTGAACCAGAATCCTTCCCCTGGTAATGTGTCATGAAGGGGTTGTCTCTGCGAAGGATGATGTCTGGCGTGCTTCCGTTGTCTTCACATGTTTGCTTTTTACTGACACAGAGCAAAATTAAAGAAAGCTCTTGATGCAGCAGGGGAGGAGAAGGGAGTGGCAGCACTCATCTCCGGGCCATAAAACAAGCACAGTTAATCAAATATGCTCCAGGCTGAAGTTAGATTGGGCAAAGCCTTTTTACAAATAAAACTTAACACGTACAGGTAAAAAATGCAGAAGGACTTCACACAGAAAATTTACTAGAAGTGTTGAAACTTTACTTATTTTAGCTTTATCTAGAAAAAACAGCAAGAACAGTTTAAAATACTGAGTGCAGTGAATATAATACTGTAAATGGCAGTATTAAATTTGTCAAACACTTCGAACAAAGGAAGATATTTGATGCAAATACTTGATCCTTGGACAGAATTGCTAAGTCCTGAAATACCAGATATTTGGCAAATTTTCTTAATGGCTCTATTTTTTTTAAAGACCTGAGTAATCCCTGAGGGTGCTTGCTCTAATATTATTAACTGCTTTTCTTCTCACACACATCCACTTGATTCTTTTCCTGAGTAACCTTCCCTTCCCCCAGAATAAGCCTTCTATGCCAATGCTGCCATACAGTAGTTACTATGATAGCATCAAAATGCCAATGATATTGTCATGCTGGAACATGCTGCCATCCATCTGCCTTCGTCAGAAATGAGACTGACACCAACACAGCCTTGTTGTTACTGAAGATTACGACAATAAAGACCCTTGACAGCTGGTACCCAGCTTATTTTAACTTGTAATGCTCAATACTCTTATGGGAACTTAAAAGACAGTTGGCTATGTGATTCTCCCATTTAAAAATAAAGTTGTATGTATTGATATCTTATAAAGCTTGACATCAAATAGTAGGTTGTTCCATGCAGTACTTCTTTAGGCTGCAACTATCCTGCATTTCTTCCTTCACATAGCACACCTTGCTACACAAAAGGAAGAAGAGTGAATCACAAAGGATTAAACAGAGTGCCATTAAGAAAGCAAATCTGAACAGATCAGGGGTTATTTTGCGTTTCTTTTCTATTTAAGAAAACAGAAGTGCTATAATTAGTTGCTTTCCTAGAATATTTTAAAGCCCCGCAAGCCCACTATACAAACCATTTATTTTATGGCCCTGGCTGCCCTTTCAAAGTGCTGCTCAACAAAGTGGCTGAAGAAAGTTATGGAGAAGCCATAAACCATCTCTGACAGGTCAGTCTGGCTCTGGCTTCAGAGGACTGAGGAACAATACGGAAGTGCCTGCCTTCACCTTCTTATGCTGCAATGCAAAGGACCCCTCAGCAGCGATGTGGAGAACATGCCCTCAAATTAGAAAAAGGTAACTTTTTCCTTACATCTCTCTGAAGGATCAAGATTACAATTAAGGCAGCAGACATCACTGGCAGACAACTCTAAAGGGAGCATTCATGAGCATCTCTGTTCACAAGAGCTTCAGGAACAGCTGGAACAGATGGCTCTGAGCCCTTGTATGCTTTGCTGTGCTCCAGATTGCTAACCCTCTGTTAGAAAGCATGGTCCCACATCCCTTAGGTTCCAACTCATCACAACAATTTCTGCTCTTTCCTCCCTAAAATCACACAGCAAGAAGTTTTCTAATGTTGCTGACTCTTGTGCATACCAAAAGGGACAAGGTCCTTCTCAGATCTAAATTTCACTGAAGAACAGGCATACTACATCACACAATCCTAAATCACAGGTTATCAATGCATGACTGTAATTTGCCCAGATCCAACTGGCTTTTTAAACTTGTAGTACAATAAGTTCAAGACAGTACATTCACGTTCAGGAAAGCATCTGATTTTACATTTATGGTTTCCTAAGACATCTTTTATTCCCCCACTACAATAATTTGAAAACTTTAGAGAAAATATACTGATCTAAAGTAAATACACACTGCTTAATGTTTTAGATGCAACAGAAAACAGTAATCTAGAAGTCATATACACTGGAATTTGTTCTCCTGAGTAACCTGGGATACATATGATTAACGTCATGTTTGATCAGACTTCACTACTGGTACCATTACTCTTACTCTCTTTTGAAATCTATTAATTCGGGAATAATTTTTGGAAACCTGGACATAAAGGGCATGCATAAAATAAAATTGTTCTCCACTAGATCTTGTTTATATTTACTTCTTCAATGAAAATCAATAAGATGAGAATTTTAAGAACTATGTATAATTAAGTTATTATTCACTAAAAACCTGCTCTTTCATGTTCGCCATGAACACTACTGAAGCTTGAGAGCATCAAAGGTAGCATTTCCCAGAGGGGTGTTCTCAGGAACCGAGAAATATATTATTTGAAAGAGAATCTGAGTCATTGAAATAATAACTGCCAACTTACAGCTTTTACTATGTAACTAAACTTTAGCAATCAATTTCTAGGTTAAGAATACTTTCCATGCATTTATGTTTAGTTTTTAATGGAATCAAAGATCAACTGAAACATTTTGGAGTCTTTTGAAACAGTTTGTGAAGAATCCAAAAGTGCCTTCTAAGGCCAGGTTACCTCAGAGATACTGAGACTGTAAATTTGAATATTTACATGGAGCAGAATTCCCTGTAGGTTTGCAATTGTTTTTCCACACCCAGCCCATGCTGAAATAACAACACCCAGGTCTATGCTGGTACAGTACTTCCAAGCTGTCAAACTGTGCACATTAATGCTTCCTGAAGCAGGGCCATATAGGTTGGTGTAACCTTATATTGCATTTCAGAACAATGAAAGGAGTTTGCATGCTTATACACTGTCAAGAGAAGAGTCTATATCTCTTTTGCAGTGAACACACAAAAACTGTATGCTCACTTTTTTCTCTCATATCCTCTTCTCCATCACCTATACAACATACTTGATTCTCCTCTTTTCAGGGAGTCTCCATGAATCTGATCCTTACCTTTGAGATATAACAGTGTAAATAAGAGACAGATTCAGACAACAAGCACGCAAAGAGGACCACACATCAACAAAACAACATGCTGTAAAGAGACCTCCTTCAGGAAGGGGGAATGCTTTTTGGCATGCATTTGTTTAAGTTCTAGTCCAATAGAGCCCCTTCCTAGAACATGCTGCAGCAATGGAGGTAAGCACTTAGATTTCAAGCAAAAAATACATTTGCATACAAGTTCAAAATCCTTCCTGTGGCAGACCCAGAAAGGTCCCTTACTGAGTTTCAGCTTTAGGAACAATTAGGTGCCTTGTAAAACTCAAAGTCACAGTGGGTGTCCTCCAGAGGTCAATATGTTGAGAGGAAACAGACTGTAAACAGCTCAGAGGAACTGGAAGACAACAGACAACCTCAGGTGAAAAAAAAAAAAAAAAGAGGCTGACATCATAGAAGAGAGAATAAGAGGCACGAAAGAAAAAAGAAATCTGAGTCCAGAAACAAGAGAGACTGAGAATTGTTCAGTGCCTCTAGTGCATGAAAATTCAAATCTGATGTCAAGAAGAGAGAGAAAATAGAGCGGCTCATAAAACTGGGAATGATAGTAAGACCTTAAGAAAGATGTTCAAATGCTCTCCTCTGTCCTAAAGAATCTCCAGTGAATTCTTCCACTTAGACATATAAATAATTTTCCTTACAGACCTCTGACCCCAGTGCCTTTTCTGCTGTGTCTTCCTACAATCTCTAGGGGCAGGCTCTTACTTCACAATGGTGAAGCTTGGGCTACAAAGCTCTGCTCTTTGATCCTCAGCTGAGGCAGAAAACCATCAGCTCCTCCTGCATCCAGCTGCCAAATTCCACCAGTTGCTTCCACTAAGAGCAAGGAAGGAAAATGTCTTATTTTCCCTCCCTGCTCCTTCAGCCCTGTCAGGACAACAGATTGCCCAAGGAAAAAGGAGACCTGATTTCATCTCAAAGAACCACACATTTGATCACATGTTCTGCTTTTCTGGAGATTAAGCCAGTAAATCAAGTCCCTTGGAAAAGGGACTCTCAATGTGATGAGCATCCTCCAAGTGCAAATGGAAACAGTGCTTTCGTTGTGCAAAGTACTTCTAAACACAAGCTGCTGCTGCTATGTTTTACTATAGAACTACCAAATATACTACAGTCTTGGACCCCAAACAGGATTATGCTAATATCCTACTGCTATGGGTTCCTGATCAACTTGAACTCTAATTGATCCTGCAAGGAGTAATCTATGACAGACACTTCCTCTTCATTAGTGCCTGGCTGTCTTAATGTAGTACCCCACAGCCATGCACAAATGCTGGTTCATTGCAGCTTGACAACAGTGAAGAAAACCTGAGAAGAGGACCTAAGACAGCATATATACTGCAGCTGCTTTATCTGCATGTGGCACACATGTACCCAGCTGCGCAGAAGCTTCAATGTATTTACAAAAAAGCTTTATCACCTAAGAGCTGTACTTTTTTCTACTACATTTCCAAGCCCAGACTGTAGATCAGCATCTGCTAAATTATTCACTGTCAGGGTTTCACCTCACAGTACTAAATAAAATGTTTTGGATGGGAGGACGTTTGGACACTTACCCTTAAGCCAAACGATTTTTAACACTTACATGGACCTAGTCTTCTGACAAGTTGGTTTAAACTCTTGCTTTGCATGACATCCCCATGAGAAAGAGATTTTTCACGTGTATCTCTTATTGGATGATGGAAAGGCATGGGCAGTAAGCCCAGCCATCAATCAACTCTCGAGTTAAAGAACAAGAAATAACCAAATTGAACAACATCCAAAAATAAGTAACAGTGGTAACAAGTGAATAACTACTGATATTCCATGCCAAAGTCAGTCAAATTATGATTGCCAAACTATGCCTCCAGGCTTTAACGGGTACATGTCTTAACAAGCACCGTACTTTCATAGTTCCTGCCATTAAAAATAAATATATCTTTTAATTAACACAGCTAAAAATATTAGCCACCTACTAAGCATGGTTCAGTAAACTACACCATCCCATCAGTGACAAGTAAACTTCTGAGCAAGGCATTTTTAATATATATTTGTATGCATTTTTTATTAAATGCAAGGAAGTGTTAGGTAGGTGGTGACCAGTAGGCTGTGTAGTAGCTTTCCTGGAGCCTGTGTACATTATGCTGTAAGATGACATCATTTCTCAACACAAATGCAGTTAGCATCACACAGCTCTGCAATCCACAGCTGCCACATCACAAGCCTTTTCAGACCAAGACCTTCACTAGCAATTGTGAGTGCTTAGCAGACTGGATTTTT
Source organism: Calypte anna (assembly GCF_003957555.1). Lineage (NCBI taxonomy): Eukaryota > Metazoa > Chordata > Aves > Apodiformes > Trochilidae > Calypte > Calypte anna. The sequence continues at coordinate 14,641,038 of NC_044248.1, read as the reverse complement.
GTTAGGAGATGTGAAACCACAGCAGAATCAGAAAACCCACACTTCAGCCAATCCTAAAAACATTAAACGTGCACAACTTCCCAGACGGCCGGGCTAACCTGCCATAGCGCTGCGCTGCTGACATGACCTTGATGCCAGCCTGTTCAAGTCTTCTTAACTTTCTGATCTCTTCAGCATCTTTCCCCTCAGGTGCTGATGTTCCTTTTGCACTACATGAAGGAGACTGGTCTATGGAGTTTCCTTCTTTCTGAGTCAAACCTACTTCATTTTTAAGGGAGCTTGCCTCAGGAGCCACGGAGCCCGCTCTCTCCTTTTCACACAGTGCTGATGTTTCATTCTGTTCTTCTTCTATGGTTTCAGGGTGGGGTTTGCTATTGAATTATACAAGGTAGTTCAATGTATGCTGTGTATGACACGTAGACATTTATTGTAAGCACATTTTGCTAATATCAAGATGCCAAAGGATATTCTGATGAACGATCCAGGAAGATAATTACACTCTTTAATGGCAGATGCTTCTTAGGCTGAATCAAAAGTGAAATATCAGTGGACAAAACCAGCATGCAGAAACATACAGCCACATCTATACAAACTGCACTGGTATAGAATACAAAACACAATGTTGATTTTAAAAAACACAGCAAAAATATTACCTATTTTGATTTAACACATCAAACATTACTTGTAAGTATCATTTCTCAGTGAATGTCTTGAGAACTGAGATAAATCATCCAGAACATTTTTGTCCAGCCCTGAATTTCAGTCAACATCCACAGCACTTATATTAATCAAAATCTTGTCAAACACAAGCTACAGATTGCATTATATGGTAAATAATGACATTAACACAATGACTTTCCACTCATTGCTTTGCTACCACCTTTGCCAATCACTACAAATAATTTATCAGTATGATCTCAGTAAGATGAAGGCGCTTCATACATCTTATGAAAAGAACAAAAATTAGGCAGGTGTTAAAGCATCATCACTGAAGAAGGGAGAAGTTGGACAGGCTGTTCTTACCTGAAAGGTCTGTCTCCTAGTGGTGAAGTGGCCGTGCTCCAGCTCTTTCGGTATTCTTCTCGTTCAGCTTTCTTTTTCCGAAGTGGAGCAGGTACATAGAAAGTCTGATTGCTCTTGTTGGGGAGGTACTGGTTAAAAGGCACAGCTGATTTAGGTTCACCATGTGAGGTCCGCCTCGCCAACATATCATCTTTTTTCACATCTGGCATCTTTCTGTGTGGCAGGTCAGTTTCTGAGTCACTTCCTCTCCCTAGTGAGGAAGGAGAAGAAAAAAAAGAGAAGAAGAAAATCCCTCTTCTTTTCAATTTCATACCTTTTTTCCTTTTTTTTCTTTTTTTTTAACATTATAAATCGGGGAAGACATCACAAAAGAAAGTTACATTTAACATGGAAGCACCAAAAAATGATGCCACTTTTACCTGAATTTATATTTTAAAATTACTCACTGAAGGTAGCAGCCATAGTATCTACACAGTAAACATTTTTTTCCCCATCAACCCTTATTTTCTACCCCTGACATACTCATTTTCAGTCACATCAAAAAACCTGGAGTCAGATTAAGCCAGACTTTTTAACCATACAGGATGGCTACAGAAAGTTATGCAACAAAAGTCCAAATGACTCCTAGTTTTATTTGATACCATTTGACCTGATTCACAATCTTCAACCTATACTTACATGTGCACAGCACAAGCTCAAGCAAAAAAAGGCTTCATGCTTCATATATACAGATTGGAAGGAATCTCTGGATGTTTCTACATGCACATATTCATGGCAATTTGAATGCACACAGCAACAGCTTTGATCAAAATCTGAGTATAAGCATCAGCTGCTATAAACTAGAAGACTCAGACGGTCTCTCCACTCTCACTGGTTGCCTGGTCAATCAGTCTAGAACCCTGCAAAGTAGACACAGAGACCTGATCCTCAGATGGGAAGGTGCAAGGAGAGAGGGAAGGGATCTCAGGATTTAGGAGTTGGGTCAGCACAGCAAAGACTGAAGAAAACTTGCTGGCAAAGAAAATAAATAAGGTGAGAAAGAAAGATCATTAGTTACAGAAGGTAAGATGTGAGATTGACAGGACTGGAGACTACTTTATTTTGTCCAAATGAACTAAGCTTTCTGGTATTTACACCCCTTTAAAAATACAGATATTTAGGCATGTCTTTTCCAACTTGAAAACAAAATGGTTTTTGTGTCCCAGATGTCCCAAATCGTAAGACAAATACCTTAAAAAGCATTTGCAGTGGAACTCCCCTCATAACCATTTTGGAATCCATTTCATAGACATTCAAAAGATTCCCTGGACCACCACGGACCTTTTAAATAATTCACAAAGAAGCCATGTAAACAGTACTCTCCCAGCAGTGCTACATCACCACAGGCCCTGGTTTGATGACTGAAATGGAGCATAATCAGTAATTTTTCCCTACAGCATTTCAATCTTTTCGCAGCTTTGGATGTCTCTGGCCTTTAGCCCTTTTGCAATACTTCCATATGCAATAGCTCTTTGGGGTGAGGGGAAGCCACCCAGGTTGTGTCTTCACCATGCTAGTAAATTACTAGCTAATTCATTGCGCTACCTAGTGAACAACTGCAAACAATGAAGTCATAAAAATCACAAGTAGCTTGTATATAATTCAAAGTGAGGGAAGAAACAGAGGTCTAAATATGCTATGAATGTTATTTGCAAAGAGCTTTTGCATCCAATTGAATTACTCAATGTTTGATTGGAGACAGATGAAGTTAAGGGGAACAGTAAGAAAAGACAAGGCACAGTGGAAATGAGCTACTTAGACAAAAATCACAATGCACTTTTGCCACTAATCTTTTGCTTGAACAATTTTGGTTTAGAGCCTATGGTAACTAGCACCAAGATTGGTAAACTGAGTCGATGTCTCAACAAAAAGTGGAGACATGACCATGGAACCACAGGTGTCTGAGGGCAGCTGTGGTTTGAAGATCCATCATTAGACTGAGCAGGGCCACAGAGGAGCTAAAAGAAAGTGAAAAGATCCCTTACTGGTATTTGTTATTCTCTTTGCTCTTGACTTTGTTCTGGTGCTTAATTTTGTATCACATGAAAAACAGCCTTGAACTGGCAAACATAAATCTTGGCGTAAATAACCACAGTAGCAGAGGAATGAGAACAGATTCCTCTCCCTTGTTAGTGATATGCCTACCAGTATCCCCAAGTTGAGTACTTCAAAGACAAGCAGCTTCTTTAAGTATTCATATTTTCCTTGTGAAATTGTTTTCAGCTCAAATTTGAGAAAAAAAAGAGCACTTGAAGCCAAAGCCCCGAAAGGAAGATACAGCAGTGCTTTACATTTATAGCCTTAACTTTGTTGTTCTGCATTTCCAAGTAGAAGCAGCAGCAGCCAGTTTCCATAACCCCTAACAAGCAGTAATACACCACAGACACGCACAGATCCTTTGTACAAGGATCCACACTCAACTACAAGCCAAGGAGAGGATTTTATTCATTCCTGAGTACATTAGCAGTTCTATAAGCAGGTCAGTCTGCAATACTACTGCGTTTTAAACAAACTGTTCTGCTTTACCACTGGTATTGTTTGCTTTTTACCAGACAGGTTCTGCATGGGACACCAAAGCAGTTCCTAAACAGTGGGCTTAATCACAAATGGCATTAATGAAGGTAATATTGCTTCCATCTAAACTAATCACTACCTTAGGATCACTTCAATGGTCTCCTTTCATGATTTTTTTTCCCTAAGAGTGGAAGGAATCAGTTTTATTCCACTATCATATTATTTGGGTTATAAAGTTCCTGTCTGAATGGAGAGAGAATAAACGCAAGCAGAACCTTTTATTCCATCCAGCTTTGCAGCTGAGTGAAACACTGGCCTACTGAGACCACAGGAAGAAGTTTGACAACAAAAGAGGTCAGCCAAGCTACACCTCACCTGCAGCTCTTGGAGGGGATGGCTGTGAAGTTATGGCTGCAGCAAGTCGGGAAAACGGGACATATGGGCCAGCTGGACGAGTCCTGTGTGCACACACTGCATCTGCATCCGCCCTGGTCTGGATATTGTTAAAGACTAATTTTAAAGAACAAGCTCAGTGTGCTTGCATCTTATTCTGTGTTTGTTAGGGAGTCAAGAATGTGACAGGATAGTATATCTTAGCCATGGCAAACAAACAATCACAAAACCTTGCTAAGAGCTGTTAATACAGCAGAAGTTGATAGGAAACAGCTACAGGACATAAATGACTGCTTACCCACCAGCACCAAGTAGACAGGGACACTGGATGCTCTTTGATCATCGAGGATGGAGCAACACTTCTTGATTACAACAAGTGATGTGCTCCTATTTGCCAACACCATACTTTTTTCTCATTCGAGAAGGCAGAAAAACGTTTTATACCATAGACACTGTGCTCTGTCCAGTGTCTGAAGGGGACTGAGGATGCTTCAGGGAATCAGCCCCATAAGATGGCTTTGAATGATCAAGCAGCCTCAATAGCACAGCCATTCAAACAGCAGAGCAGATCTTCACCCTGCTTTCCTCCTTCACAGTTCAGGTCTAACACCAGCACTCCCTGCCAGCTTTTCAGCATTAAGGTCTTCCCCATCACCTCAGGAAATCTCTCATGTATCTGGTTATGATTAGCACCAGCCTCTTTCACACTGCCAAAACCAGTATGAACATCTGGTTCCTACCAGAGTCTTTCTGCCGTTCTTTTTTAATTAACTAAATAAAAATTACTAAGGTGAAGTGATTTATGTGTGGAACATAACTTCATCTGATATCGAAGTCTGGTTCACTCAATCAGTGGAAATGTAACTGCACAGAAGGAACCTCAATCAAGTATCAATTTGTTCTGAAGAGAATCCTGTCCATGACAGCCAACCTAAGTGCCTGCTCCACGTTTACAAGCCTATGGGAATCAGACAAGGAAGGCAAAGAAGCAGCACCCCTTCTACAAGCCTAGAACTGCACATCCTCACTCAAAGGTGTGCAAAGATGGCCACAGCTCTGATGCAGGGAGCTATTAATTCACCCAATTTTTAAAAATACGATGAAAACAAACATGAAATTTGATAAAAAGATTTATGTCAGACTTCAGGTCTTTGTCAAGTATCAGACATTTCCAATATATTTCTACATTGTTTATCTGTCCAGGTTTTACTGAGGCAAACATTTTGTTCACTTCAATATTTCCCTTGTTCCGGCACTTTCATTTCTTCCTCCAGACTAGTTAAAATCAGCCTGCATAACATCCTCTTACACCATAACCCAGAATAGCACTCTTCCTATCATAAAATTACAGCGCAATGATGTAACTCATTTTCCAACACTGTGCTACCCTAACCGAGACAGATTTCAAATAAGTGGTTGGCAAAGCCATCTGAACCTCAGGGAGCACAAATCAGCATTCACAGAGAAGTTCTCCCACCAGGCTACCACCGCTCAGAGCTCCCAGGCAGCACATTTGCTCCAGAAATGCTACTTACACGTCACCACATTCTGCATCTGTCACAGGGTGACCAGCACTTACCATCACTGCTCCCTCTCAGCACTACATCTGGAGAGGGTGTCTGCTGCGAGCGGGAGCCAAAGGAGTCCAGGCTGTCAAAGGAGTCATCTCTGCCGTGGCGAGGCGGGGAGAGGGAATCGCTGCGCTCCGAGTCCCAGCAGTCTATGTAGCCGCTGTCACGGATGCTGCGCTTTGGGCTCTCAACATCCTCCGTTTCCTACGTGGAAGTACAGCAAGTCCCTCTTCAGAAAGAAACCACTGACATACCCGGGAGATCCACTGCACATCAGACAAGAAAGCAGCTTCCCAAATACTAAAAAAAAACCCCTCCCCCTAAAAAAGGATTTCCTTGTTTTCTACCCCTTCTCCCCATCAAAACAAAAGTGCAAGCTTGCAGTAAATGCCAATTTTATGCTGACTAAGAGGAAACCCCATTCACTAGATTAGTATGATGAACTGAGAAAAAGTTGCAATAGACAAGTTAATAAACCCATCAAAACAGAAAGTAACCTGAAACTTGACTTGTTGTCCATAGTCCATAGCACAGGCAAAGGCACTTACAGTTTTAACATTGTGCCTGCATCAGGTTTAAGTCTGCTGCTTTCCAAAAGATCCCCCCCCTCCCCTTGCCCATCTATTGTATCTGGCTGGGGCACCAGCAGACAGCATTTGTTGTTGCTGCTTCAGCTCAGCAAAATAATGAAGCAGTGTGCCCCAGCCTCCCTCTACCTTGAGGAGAAATTCCTGTTATGAAAGAAGGATGTCTTTCTGAAGCAATCAGCAATGAAAAATATGCAAAATGCTTTTCCTGATGCCTCAGAAGAATTCAGTTGTGCTCTTTACTCTTTGCCAGCTCCTGGCTCTGGGGGATATGAAAGCACTTGTAGCTGACCCACATGTTCAGAGCAGGGAGAACAATGGTTGTCTTTGACAGCCCTGTGATTATAAATTCTTTCCAGTGCAAGCAGCACATACTAAAACACTGAAACTCCAGCAGAGGAAAAGGTCAATAGAAGCCATCCTCACCCTTGCATTATAATAAATCCCTTGTTTTAGTGAGCGTCTTAACATTAATTACAGTCACACAGGCTGAGAAAAAACAAAAAATAACTACTTTAATGCAAAGATAAATCTGTTTTTTTCTCCCCCGACAGTAAGTAAAGTCAGAGATGTGGGTGCCATTATCAGAATGACATTTTGTGACCCAAGGAGGTCGGAATGTGATGATTTTTTTTTCCCTCAGAAGCATTTGAATATTAATTCCTAATTAAGAAGCACCCCCTGCCAACCACTAGCTGGAGCACAATGGCTATGTTGAGCCCAGCATCCACTGTCCTTGACTGTTAAGGTTTTACCCCTTACTCCTATCAGCAATGTGTAGATCAGTCAAGAACATCACAGTATGCTATGGTGGGTCACCTCCACAAAAAAGCAAGAGTGCTGGGAGGGAGGAGAGCCCTGCAGCAGCACACCAAAGTTTCCATGCTGGAAAAGGGGGAGGCTCAAAGTGAGAAAGAGAGATCAGATCCCTAGTCCTCAGACTTTTCAGGAAGAAGGCTTAATTAGTGCCACTCACTACTATGCTGCCAAAATACCACATTAAGGGCAGTGGCAAAGGTTGCCTAAGGCCAAGCTAAACTGTGGTAATGTCAGCAAGTAACCTCACTGCAAAGTGAAGTGAAAGCATTTTCTAAAACCAAATAAAATTCATCCAACAAAGTAGTAATTTGATCCTATGTGATTTCCTTCCCCAGTCCTGCTCTGTGAACTAAAGTGCTGATAGAAAAAGCATTTTAGACAACAAAGATCTGTCTCCTTGAAATCTGCACGTTACACACATCCAAGAACAAATCTAAAAATCCTATCATAATCCCATTTGTGACACGATCCAAAAATCTTTTTAAAAATTCAAATTCCCTAAATCCTCTAATCCCTTCATACCAATCGGCTATTTTCAATCTTCAGGCACACTTCCATTTTCCTAAATTACTGTATTTGAATGACACAGAACTGCTCAGCAGCTTAAAACTCAGGCAAAAAGCCCCATCCTGCATTCACTATCTCCCAGAGTTTGAAAACAGCCCCATTGTGAACTAATGAGCTCTGCAGAACCCACTTTCAAAGACCTGTTGATGTTAATTTTGCATGCTGCTCACCAGGAACTAAGAGGCAGGCACCAGGATGGGATCCTAGACTTCTGTAAACAGATTTTTCAGAGCCTTCCCCTTGGCCATTCAGCCCAACACCATCTCACAGGTGTACTTGTCCTGCTCCGAGCAAACGTCATCTCCCAAATGTTATCAATTTGGAAAATTGTTAACACTTTGGAAAAGAAAGTGGTTACCTGCAGGCCTGATAACACCACAACATGACACACAACAGCACATCAGGCTTTCATACTGTCTAATTAAAAACACAGTGTGTCATTGAGTGGCAGCAAAAGTGTGACTGCCAAACACAAGATGAATTTCTCCAGGAAGTTCAACCCCCTAAATATAATCAAAAAGCCACAGATGTTTTGTCATTGGGGATTTCCAGTTTAAAAGGAGAACATGTGTTCAAATAGTTAATAAAATTAAAAACAGAGTAACATGAATAAAATTAGAAATGAATAGCCCTCTTAGTATGAGAACTAGAAAGAGATGAGTCCGAGACAATTTACAACCAAGCTGGCTTTTGATTTGCTTATTAAAAAATGAGGGCAGAGAGGATTTATAACAGAAAAACTAAACCAGACTGAATTTATGGTCTATTTAATTATTAAATTCTGTGGAAAAATGCCAGTAGAGAATGTGATAAAGTGTCTTTTCATCACTCGAGTTCAGCTACAAAGAACATCAGAGCGCTGCACAGCATGATTAACATGTTCTATTTTACAATCAAATCCTCTTCAAATTCAGTAACAGACAAGCCCACAATTGCCAAGAGGAAATGCTGCAAGGGTACAGGACTAGGGGGTGACCTTAAAATAAGTTGCCAGTGGCCCTTGTAATAGTACCACCTAAACAAGACTTCTCAGGACTGCAAAGTGCTCTGGTTTTATGTTAAAAGAATATTTAGCTTTCAGCTTTTATGAGATCTCCATTCTGTTCCCAGCTCCAACATCTGCAATGAATCAAGCCCCAGCCTCTTGCTCTTGGGGATCTGCAAATTCTCTGTGCTGCACAGCCAGGTGCTCCATGACCATCCACTGCCCCCCGAATGCTTCCTTTTGGCCCCATCTTTCTTCATCCCACAAAAGGGCTCCAGGAAGGACCTCCAAAATGCTCTGATTATTAGTTTGATGGGTAAATATGATCTGTAAAGAGAGGAGCCTAGTGTTGCAAGACATTAAAAACTGAATCATCATACCGTGCAGCACCAACCTTGTAACAATCTGCACTTTGGCTATTTTTCTGCGTTAGCTGCCTTGTCCACCTCTGCTTCACCTTTCAGACTCTTTCAAGCAGGGACTGCTCCTTCCCTGCAGGTTCTGTTTTGAAACAACTCAAAAATTAACTTAATATGTCTATTGCTTAGTCTCAGTCACACCTCTCTTAAGTGGTGAAGTCCTGAGCAATTAGAGCAGGTCATTTAAAATGAAGACCAAACAAGCCTCTACAGAGAAGCAGGATGTTCTTTTTCCTCTCCATTTTCACCTATTTGTTCACAAGACCTGGGCTCACAGACATGGATTTTCTCAGTAATGAAAGATCTGTGATCACACTGGAGTGTAGGAATTGCTATCAGCCAGCCAAGCACTTCTTCCTCTCCAGTGGCAGTCTGCTGCTGGCCCCCTGAGATCCCTGAATGAAGAGCTGCAGCTTGTGCAGATGCTGTAGCACAGAGCTCAAGGAGAGTAGACAGCAAGAACTCTCCCACAGCCTCCAGACCCTAATGCCTGTGTTGACTTGGCTGTTATATGAGATGGGGAGGAAGTAGCAGGCATGAAGCTCTCTGTGGGGTGGAGAACACATCTGTATTGCCTTTCATAAGCAGTATGCTAGTACCAGGTGCTTGCCACCCTTCCCTTCCATCCCCAGTAGATCATGTTTGGAAATCAGTGCTAACCATTAGTGGTGAACTTACAGTGTTCATCAAAGGTTGGACTGGATGATCTTAAAAGTCTATTCCAACCAAAGCCATTTGGTTGGTGTGATTGGTTCTGTGATGACCAAAGTTAAGTGTCTCATGTCAAGGCTCAGGACATACTGGAGCACTCAATGAAAGCCCCCATAGCACCCTACAGCAATCCCAACTTTTCCTTTCCAATGGAGCTCAGCTCATCATAAACCATGAAGTACGATTTTAGACAGAATTTAGAGCTCAGCAAAACACAGACTCATTGTATTTATGGCCTTGGTGAAACATAATCTCCTCCTTCTACCCTTCAGCTTTATTTAGATACTTTGGTTTGATGTTTGCTTTATGTTGCAACTTAGAAGCAAGAGCCACACATGAGACTGGATGTCTTGCAGAATAAAAATCTCCTGCCACCTTATTTTTGAGTCTCAGCTGAAAATAATTCAAACCAAAAGCTATGAAAATTAAGATGGCAGAGCCATATGACAGTTCAAAAGCCCTTTTTGACATCGCGTGCTGCATCACTGATACCACCACAAAGGAGGCTGCCAAGGAAGGTTGTGTTCATGGCTTGGTAGAAAACGAAACATTTTCAAAGGAGGCAGGAGTTTACTAAGTAATTTGTACTCAACCCCCCCACTTTTCACATGCTTAGCAACAAACAGGTTATTTATGTGAGTAACCATTCATATGAAATTCCCATTGCCAAAATATAAAAAAAAGATACCTTTCTCATCTGTGCCAGCAAACCTTCAAACTCCTTCAGGTTCAGGGTGGATCCACTATATGATGTGCAGCTGTTTGCTGCTTTGCCTAGCCAGTAAATGGTGACTAATACCTGCAGAAGTTAATAAGAATTAATTGAAGTCACCTATACAGTCACTGAACTAAATTTACGTCACTTCAGCATCTCTCAGTTATTCTAAACTGCACAGCGACACAAGATTCTGTTACAAATCAGAACTGAAAGGGAAGTGCCTGTCAGCATTAAACATAAATATATTGGGCAACTATGAAGATTTAAACAATCCTACAGAATACGTAAATTGACACATTATCTTCCTAGTAGTTTTATAAAAAAATGAAACTGACATATTTGCCTCAAACAGCAAAAATAAACCTGATTAGAAAAACTAGGCAAGATACTTGAACCTGTCTAGTAGACACATTTATAAATACAACTTGCTTATAACTCCAATTGGAAAAGAAATCCCCAATAGAGTACTAATACTAGTGGTCATTAATTAAAATGGTTAAGACTAATGGAATAAATACAACATCTGAAAAATGTGCATGCTTATTTCAAGGACAGAAAAGGTAGTTCCATTTTTAATCATTTTAATATAATTAACCAGATGACATGAGAAAATTTACTTCCAGGCTTCTGCTGGCTTGAGAAAGACTTAGCCCAAGATTAATCAAAAGCCATGAGCATCTGGTTGTTTTTATCAGACTGAAGTGGAAAGAATTAGTGGTTTCATTCAAGTTCTGACTTAATGTCTCTCTATAATTCAAAAGTCCCTTCAAAACTTGCACTGAAAAAAACCCAAAAATTGCTCTTGCAAGTGTTTCTGTACCATCTCACTCTTTCAGGTAGTGAAGAAATTTGATCTGACTCTGCTGGTGCTGCACTTGTTTTAAGAAAGGAGAAAGATGCTCAGAATGGTCAAATCCCAGACCTCCAAAAATGCTGATATTTATGTTATCCAGGGGAAGCAAACAGCCCTCCTCTGTACCACATATGTCTCCAATTAAAGTGATGTCTCTAATGGTACCTGAGCAACACCAATTTGGACTGGAAACTGAATGTCAAAGGCAATTCATTTCAGTGTCTTGAGCTGGTTAAAAATGTCAAACCATCACTTTGGACCTTAGCGCTTTTTCTCATTTAATGTTAATTATTTTTGCATATTCTGTGACATTGCAAAGTATTTAACCACAGAAAAAACAGGAAATATTTTTATGTAGAAAAGATGTGCAACCAATAATAAATAATACTTGTCATTAACTCTCAAAAAAAGTTAAACAAACCAAAATACAGTATTTAAGGTTTTGGTGGGATAGGGCCATATAATTCATACTGTATAGTAAACTAAAGAAAACAGGAGAAGGAGAAAATCCAAAGAGCTCTTGGGAGCCAACATCTGTCAGACTCTTCTTCCCTGAAAAATACACACACATTCTTTTAGTGCTTTCTCCTCAGTCACATATGCTAGACTTCTGCTTAGACTTTTCTCATCATCTCTCTCTAACTTCCCCATTTTTCCTTTAAGTGTGATCTCCAAAATCACAGACAGCACTCGAGCTGAGTCCCTGTCAGAAAAGGATACAGCATGTCATAGAGGTCCCCTGTTTAAAAACAACTGTGATTCATAATGTAAAATATATTATTTTCATATAAAAGTATAGTTTACATTTCCCTTTATCTTATAAATAATGTGCATGCCATAACTGAGTAACATTTTTAATAAAGTTCCAAAATTCCCCCCTTGTTTTAAAAATAACATCCGAATTTATACCACTGTGCTGAGGGCTTCATCAATACTGCTTTTTTTTTCTTGAAATAACATTTATTTGAGCTATTTTCCTTTAACAAGCACTAGTGATATTTTTATTTATTTGTGGTAGCATTTGACTACTTCTTCTCTTCTTTTATCTCCTTGTTTTCCAAATGTGACATGTGCACATGTTTTTAAATGTGACACGTGCAAGCAATGTCACCCGACTGCTAGGTGAGGTTGTAGGATCATGCACCTACAGGCACGTTGAAGAGGATCCTTTTGAAATTTTACCTTTAAAAAAATATAACTGTACAAAGATAGTAAGCCAGTGCCCACAAGTGTGTTAAAAATGCCAAAGCTGAATTCCTCCCCCACAGCTTTGTGTGCCGGATGCAATGGATATTACTGCACTGATGATAGGAAAGCCAGGATGAAATAATTTGGGTGGAGGGGGGGCTGTATGTTTTGGGGTGGGCTTCTTTATTTTTTTTACCCATGGTCATGATTATTAGATTGCAAAATTATTAGGAAAAGATCTTGGCATTTCCTAGCAGTTTATAGGGATGAAAGCCAAATATAAAATTAATTTAGTGCAGGTTTTGTTTTTTTTTTTTCCCAGACTAAGGACAGACAGCTTGCTAGGCTTTAGGATAATAACTGACTCTGAGATCATCAAAATTTAGCTGTTTTCTTATCTGCTTAACAATTATAAGATCCATTATCATAGGTGTTATTTTAAATCAACAATAAATTAAATTTAAATGGAACTACCCTTTCTGTGAAAATACTCATCTATTCAGAAGGGCAATAAGAAAGCTAGAAAATCTGGCAGCAAACACTTGCATCCAGATGTAATGATCCTTTTGCTCCATTTTAGATACTTTGTGCAATTTTAGTTTAGGCCTATACATTCATGAAAAGCTACAAAAGCCTTCATGAGTGAATCAGACGATTCTCAGTGAAAACCACGACAGTACAGAGATCACATTATTCATCCTTTAATTAAGCAGAGACAAACATTCCCCATTATATTTCTATTCTAAGGCTTCTTTGCCACAGCAGCTCTGATGAAGCTTCCAGTGGAAACTGGTTAGATTTGTGTTCAGAGGAACTTTTCAGTGATACTCATCTGTAGTAAGTTTTTAATGACATAAATCTTGCTCAAATACGGGATTAACCAAAGAAAATAATACTCCAACTCATGTACTTACATTTTTCAGCTTCCTACTACAGTCAATGTTCCTGGTTGCACAAACACATAAAAACAAAGGAAAAAATAAATAAATCAGAAAGCAGACACACTTTCCAAGGGCATGAATGCAGCAGGTCATGTTTTCTCTAACAAATGACTACAGAATGCTTCTGCTGTCTGGAAAAACATGAAAGTGAAGAAGATGTAGTTCACACATTCACTTATTTATAATGTTGGAGTATTTTGTCACCATTATTTCAATCATTAAATTAGAATTCTGGACGTACAAAAATAAATGTGTTTATAATGGTCCCAAAGTAGGACATTGCCAAAAATATTTCCTTTGAACAGTGCTGCTTCCTTCAAAAAAGAAGACTGAAGTCCTCAATGCTAGAATATGTTCTGTGGTAATCCTACAGTCAGGTCCTGCTCTGCGATAAGTCATGCAACCCATACAGATTCTGGATGCAACTGAACAAGCATGGGAGTCTGAGGAAATCATCACCAAACATTAAAGAAATGGATGAGGTGCTTCTGTGGAAACAAGCATCACAAAGTAGATGGGTGAAGAAACAAAGATCTTGCTACTTGGAATAGAACCTGCTGTGCAAAATAGTCTTTTTTTTTTTTTTTAATCTATACTCAAGCACTTAGGCTGAGCATTGGCATCCCTGTCAACTTAGTTTTTTACCAACGTTCAAAGCAGGGAAATTTTATGTTAGAAACAATAGAGCACAAAGTTTCCACAAATAAAAAACAACATTCCAAAATTCATCGAAGAAACTACTAAAAAAAATGGAGGAAATGTGTATCACATTCAGGTACTGGAAAATAAGTAAAAGCACTTTAGATTCAGTACAGATTGTCTCCTGATTATAATGGAATTGACTTCTACTATAACAAACAGTAAGACCACTGCAACACTAAAGGTTACCTGATAAAAACAAAAATAAATGTACTTAAAGCTTTTAGAATAACAAAAGCCTAAATATAGGCAATACCAAACTCAAGTATTTTTGATAAAATCTTTTTAAAGCCAAACTTTTATCCAGCAATACCCACATAGTAAGAAAAATAAATCAATTCTATTTTTTTCCTTAATTAAATAGCAGTAGAAAAAAGGTCTTGTTTAACAAATCAAGAGGAAATTCTTTAAAGCATTAGCTCATAACTTGTAGAAGCTGAATGTTCCAAAAAAAAATAGATCTAACGATTATTCCAATTAACATCTATATGGGGAAAAAAGGCTAAAATGTCATTATCTTAATCATTTGCAATAACGTCATATTGATCCTTTACCATGTTTTTATTATGATTAAAAAATAACCCAAAAGTCTTCAAAGGGAGGGGGGAAAAAACCACCTTCATGCTTTGGGAACTAGCTAGCAGACAATAGTCTTGAACATATTTCTCTAGAACAGTCATGAACTTGGCTTGTACACCTCAACTCAGTTACTCAGCATGAACTTGGACAGTGCTAGGAAAACATTTGGCTCCTTTCCACAGCTGCTTTCTCTGAAGAGTTGATGGGGGGGGGGAAGAAAAAAAACCATGCCAGTGAGACTTAACATCTATTTAGCATCATACTTGGTGGAGGTTCAAGCCAACTCCATGGAGTTTATGAGTCCTGGTTTAAGTTCTTACGTGCTGGACAGCTCTCCTTGGAGCTCCACATTAGACACAGATTCTCCACCTGACTCCTCCCAGATACCACCATCTTCAGCCCTCCAAGATCAAGCTTCTTACCAGAAACAGAATCATATAATGGTTTGGGTGGAAGGGACCTAAAGATCATCTAGTGCCAACCCCACTACTATAGGCACGGACACTTCCCATTAGATCAGGTTGCTCAAAGCCCCTTTCAGCCTGGCCTGGAACACTTCTAGGGAGGGGGCAGCCACAACATCCCTGGGCAGCCTGTGCCAGTGTCTCACCACCTTCACTGTAAAGAATTTGGAAGATTCTTTCTCTCTGGTCGTATACAGAGATTAGGGTTTGATATGGAGATTAGGGTTTGTTTTACCACTTTCACCAGCAACTCATTGTCATGATTTTACAGCACATAGTGAAGAATCTCTGTCATTGCAATATTACCAGATTTCGAAGAAATAAAGTTCCCTCTCACTGCTATATACAGGTGAAAAGAACCTCATATTAGAGCCTGAAGCTTGGAAAAAAGCAAAAAGTGGGATAATACTCCTTAAAGGAAGGAAAGTGGCCTGTTTGATTTCTAGAACTTTTGAATTTTACCAGTCAGGGCTTGAACACTATGAAAACTTGCCCAGATTCCAATGCCAGAAGGAAAAAAAATAGAGTGCCAATGAAATTTAGTAAATTGTTTCCATATTTTATTAATGCTTTCCCATGTTTACTAAAATGGGTATGTCTGACCAGGATTTCACTAGTGAACCTTTTGACCAAATTTTTTTTGCCAAATGAAACAAAGCCATTCAATCAACTCAGACGTATTTGCTTGTCTCTAAGGAATAACTTTTTAATATTTAATATTTAATATCAAAAAAATTCAGGAAAACTTCTAAATAAAACCAATTATGAACGTTTATTTTATGAAAGTGTGGGGTACTCTTGCTTTTTGGGAGTGGGAGGCTTGATTACCATTAATTGAAATGAGGGAAAAATACACTTAGACTGCTTCTGTTCCACTAGTCCACAATTACAAAGTCTTCACTGAAAGAGATAACTTCTTATTGAAGACCTCAATCCATAACTATATGGACTTTGATTCAAACCTGCTCTGTGTGACCTTGGACAATTCAGAAATTCTTTCTGTGCCGCGTTCACATCTATATTTTAAATCACTGTGTGTGGTGAAATGCTGAAAATACAAGCACTAGAGTATAAGCAGCCAGTGCTCTTTGCAGTGAGTGATATGCACATACCAAGGCTAAAAAGTTGTTGAATAAGTGATTTTTTAAAGAAAAATCACTTGACAAAAAAGCCGAATTCATTATCAGGAAGGACCTCTTCATATGTGTGTGGTGTTTTGTGTGATAGCAGGTGTGTGGCTTTGGTGAAAAAAAAATCAAAATTGTGGCATTTCCAGTCCACACAGGCATCCTCAGCCCAAATACTGTGTTTCAGTCTATAGGTCTTGTTCAAATATAAACAGATTGTGCTCTTGTCTGCACCTTGCATCTTCAAACAGTTTAATCTGATATAACAATGCTTAGAGGGTTTGTTTCCCCAGCCTACATAGTTCATTAGTTACACAGACAGAAAAAGAGTGCCATCAATTTAGACTCTGGAAAACCCCTAAGTACCACAGAACATCATTGCTTAACTAAACCAGTATTTTAGGAAGGCTGTGATTGATCTTTCTGGGAAAAACAGCAGCCCTTAGAGAAAGCCTGTTGAAGAGAACAATGTACTCTTCCCAGTGCTGCAGGTTTCCCAAATCTCAGCTTCCTATATGTTTTATACAAATGACAATTCTATAGCCTTTTTGCTCATCCTTATGTATTTACTATTGCATCACATGCACCTGAGGTTACAACATGTTACTCTTAACTTGCTGTTGTACTTACTTGATGGTTACTCTGTTTGATGTGTCCTGTAGATCACCAGGATCAAAAAGCTGAGATTCCTTAAGTCCCAGCTCTTTGCAGCCTCTTAGAAATAAGATGATATTATCCTGAAATGAGGGAAAAACAAACAAACAAACCAACTTTCAACTCTTCTTTACTGAAAAAAATCATCCTACAGAAACAACCTCCCCCTGACTTAGTAACAGCTCACAAACAGTTGTGCCATTATTAAACGAAGAACCAGAGATGTTTATGGTCACAAAATTTATGAAGTTGTTTATGTTTTGTTTGAAAGTCAGATAAATATGAAACTTTTTTTTCTTTTTTTTTTTTCTTTTTACATATATAACTGCAACAGGCTTGCTGACTTCTCTCCAAACCCAGATGTTGGCAACTCTTTCCACTGAGAAAGCCCTACTAATTTCCCCACCTACTGCCGTGGGCTGCCAACACTGCTTCAGTGTGGTACAGGGCAGAAAAGAACAGGCTGGATTTCTGAAGGTGGATATGAAACAGCCCACCACCATTTAAGCAGGCAGTTTGTTCAGAAAACATTCTGCATATCAGTAGGAAGAAGCCAGTTACTCCTAGGAAACACAACCTGTCTGTTGGCTTTCCAACCTTAACCAGACAGAGGCCACTGGTAAAAGAGGCAGGTGTCTCCTCCTGAGATGAAATGCTGGAAGCTACACTTTACATGACCACTTCTTTTACAAGAAGAAACACCACCAGTTTTGTAACACTTTTAATGAAGGATATATGCTTTCCAGAGTGTAAAAATTGAAAATCAGTGACACAGATTAAGCACAAACTGATATAAGCCTCTTTCAACTCACACACGAGCAATGACACATGGGTTTGCACTGAGGGATTAAATCTGTATGTTTGCACATACATTTAATGTATGTTTTCTACTTACACATATGAATGTACACTGCCCCCCTTTTTACACAACCAGTGTACACAACCATCTTTCTTATGCAGATACATCTTGAAGGTCAGCATAGAACTCTTCAGATGTCTATGTTGCCAGCTCAGCAACAGCAATGGTAGATGTGTGGACACGTAAGGATACACTCTGCAGTTTGTTACTCTGAAGCCTCTCATCTGAAACCTCCAACTGGAGACAGAAAAAGTTGGAGAGGAAGTTGCCACAGGAAAAGTTGGAGAGAAGTAAAACCCCAGCGTAGGGCAGACACCTCCGTTTTCGTAAAACCTGGGAAGCAGAGGGGCCTGGCTTGCATTCAGCTCTTGCCCACCCTGCGGGACAGAGCAGGATTTGGGAGCAGGGCTGTCCCCACATCTGCTGTAGGATTCTGTCTGGGTGGCTCGGCCGCGGCTCGGCCCGAGCAGCCCCGTTTGTTCTGCCGGGGCCCAGCAGCCATCAGCATGCTAATCGGGGCAGCTCCCTGCATGCCAACGCTCTCACACACAAAGCTCCCTGTCACCAGCCACACCGCAAAAAAATACAGACTTGGAAATTTAGAGGAGTCCAAATCTCCCTTTCTTCCCTGGCTGGAACTTAACAGCTCTGGAGGGGAGCCAGAGGGAAAGGAGCAGCAGTCGAGAAAGCAGAAAGCCCATAACCCAGAGAGACAGCATCATTCATGACATGAAAAGATGCTTGTAAAATTCCCCATCTAGCTTATTGTGTGCATTATAATTTTTCCAACTGAAATGTGAGTAACTCTTGTTGTTTAGGCTTTGATGGAGGACAGTTCTGGTCACTTCCAAATGGTGGGTGGAGTTATTTGTAAATCTATTAAAAATGCAAAGGCATTTAAAAAAAGAAAAAAAAGTTCCTAACATTATTTCCTAACAAAAATATACACAACACATAGGACATAGTAACTTAATAGGTTTAGAAAACAATCAAGGGAGGGGGAACTCCAGGGATAACTAACTGCACCCATCTCTATGCCAGAAGTTCACAACCAACTTATGACAAGCAGTAACAAAAGTACAAGCCATGTAGCTGGGAGTTCCAATTCTTCTTTTGATGAACAAATGCCCACTTCTCAAAAAAAAAAACCAAAAAAACAAAAAACCCAAAAAACCCACAAACCCAACCCAAAACAGTATCACAGCCCTATGTCTGTTTTCCTACATGCTTTTATTTTGACAATCACTATAATAATAATGTTTGACAACTGTCACTAATACCATCCCCCAAACAATGCCTCAGAAAGCTGGAATCTTGCAAGGGCATAAATAACCATGCATCTCAACAAGATGCCATCAGTCAGCACTGAAATTTTTTGCTTCTGTTAACAATCTCATAGTTCTATTTCCAAATTGTCCTAAAAATGGCAATTTGTTTAAAAGGATTAAAAAAAACCCCAAACAACAACAAAGACATTGTTTTCATGTGACAGATATGCAGACAAACCCGCCCCCAGGCTGCCTATCACCAAGCAAAAACATATCTCATGCTGCTGCAAAACAGAACTTCTCCTGGTTTGCTTCAGCACAGCTGAAATTTGTATTTGTTAGTTCTGCTAAGACACTGGAGAACAACACTCCTAAACCACTAAAAGGAGAATGGAGTCTTATCCCAAAGACTCAAGCTCCCTGGAAAGTTTACCCCCTGTACTACCACACATTGCAGTGGCCTAGTCCTGGTTTCTTGAGCTCTCAGAAAATTTGATTGTATTTTTTTGAGAGAAATTATAGCTCCGTACCTGTTAGTAGTTAACTACACAACTTTTTTAGTTGCCTGTTATAAAGTGCCACTTTTTAATTTTCTTCAACAGTAGTAAAGAAAAAAAACAGGAAAAAACTAAAAAAGGTTTACAAGCAGCAACACATATAAAACATCCTTTCAGTCCCTTAATTAAGAGACTGAAAACACACACCTAATGTGCACGTCCAGCTCCTTACAACTTGGCAGAGGCAAACAGGTCATGCAAATGGGTCACACTGCAATGGCAGGGACTGCAGCCCAGCCAGCTGCCCTGCCTCTGCTAGCAGGGAGGTGTCCTTTACAGTGGTCTTGGAAGACACAGGACCAGAATTCAGTCCTCTGGCAGCCCCTAAAGGGCACTAACACGCAATTTCCTGAATACATTAATAAAGGTGATGTTGCCTTTCTCTGAGCAGCTACTTGATGCAGATGCAGAATTGGAACAGATGGAGAAGGTCAGTACATACAGTGCTACAGCCTCAAGGACCAGTGACTGGCTCCTGCTGG
This sequence comes from Calypte anna, assembly GCF_003957555.1. Taxonomy (NCBI): domain Eukaryota; kingdom Metazoa; phylum Chordata; class Aves; order Apodiformes; family Trochilidae; genus Calypte; species Calypte anna. Next base: position 14,621,021 of record NC_044248.1, on the reverse strand, counting down.
CTCCTCTTGGTTTCAGTCCACACCACTATTCAGTCAAAAATCTTCAGGTTTTTGTCCTCGTACACCCAGAGAAGAACAAACTCACAGATTACAGTCTAAATTTCTTTTGCAAATGTTACCTCTTTTTATCTATAAATTTTTGTATCTATAAGGCTGTAATCTATAGATTATCTGTAGATATGTATAAAATGTTATCAATGTCTTCTCTATAAAATGATATAAGCTCTCAACAGGCTGCTTGCAGAAGACAAGTGCTTCAGTGTGGTGACAGACAGAGCACACAAGCACAGAATACACTGATAGGTTAAACCCCATCAGTTTTTGTTTGCCTAAGCAGAGTCCTGACAGTTACTATGAGATCATTACTGTAAGCAATGTCATTTACTCACAAGGACTGGAAATAAGAAAGTTATTAACATAAATGTTAAATGAAATAACATAAATGAAATTCAGCCATGCTGAATTTCATTAGAGAAAAATTAACCAAACAAAACCAAACAGAACATTACAAACTCTCAGGCAAAGCCAGGCATGAACCAGAAAGAAGGGCTGTGGAGGAACAGGGCAGGATGAGCAGTGACATGGGGCACCGATTCCCTGAATTTTGAGTCAGAAGGATGCACGGGAAGGAAGGCACTGTAAAGCTACTCCTGCTCTCACAATCTGCCTTTCAACCTTTTCATCCCTTCTAGTGTGTAACCTGCACGACTCACCTCTACAAAATCGCTTTACCAGCAGAACCACCTGTAGGGAATGCAGACAGAACAGGAGACAAAGGTGCTACACCTTCATGAAGGGGGAGGGAGGAAGAAGTAATATCCTGCTTACTTATAATTTTTGTTTTCTGTTTTTTGTTAAAGGCTGGTAACCCATGTGCTATAAATAAGAAAAAATGTTCACCATACAGCATTAGGTCATTTTCCTCACACATGATGTGGAGCACAAGACCCTGAACTCTGTAAAAAAACCCCCAGAAATCAGCAGTTGTGCAGGACAGACACCCTGGAAAGCCACCACAAATTCACACAGTAGCCCTGCCAACACACAAGATAGTTCAAGCTAGCGAGAATCAAATATTCACAGCAGGCAAATTCTATCCATAGGATCTGCTGATCAGATGCAATGGCAAACAGCTTGAATTTGGCCCACTTCCATTCCTTTTATCTGCTACAATAGTATACAAAATATCCTCACTGTATCCACGCAGCAAATCGGACCTGCAGCTTATCCCTGTGGAACCATGGTTTGTCAGGCGTGCTGGTACATGGCCTGGATGAGATATACAGATAAACTCGGGGAAAACAAAAGCAAGGCAAGCTGTATGTCTGCACAGAATGCTGAATAAAATGCCAAGTGCATGCCTCTTCTGCAAGTTGGAGATATTATTAGTTGCCAGTAGAACTGTGCTGTTTTGCAGGACAGCTGCAGACAGACAGGTGGCCTTTTTCATTTGTGGAATGCTGAAATTTTCCCTGTTACAGAATAAATTGGAAGATTTCTAAAAATTTTCCAAATTGCTTTTCTGATCAATTTCCAATATGGACTCTTAAAAGCCTTTTGTTTCCTCTCAGGATTTCTTCCCCATTCACTCATTTTTTCAGTTTATATAAAAAATTAGGGGTGATAATTTAGTCATCTACAAGAATGGGATCTTGACTGATTCACAAGCAGGCAGAAAGGAAACACTGGAATTTTCAGTTCAAGTCCACTAGGGAAGAACTTGTATGAGAAAGGTTGGGAACTTTTCATATTTTCTGATATATATATATATAAGTATACACACACACTTAAGTATCTGTATTGTACCTATTTATCAATCTGCTTTACTGTATATGTTCAGTACACATTTTTTTACTGGTTATACAATATGCTTTACTGTTTAGTAAAACTACGTTTTCACAAAACATTGTTTTTCCGTGACAGATTCCAAATCAATAGATCTGGAAGCAGCTCTACCGCAGCCACAACACATTCACTGAGAAACTTTGGATGCTTCATCTCCAGAAGGTGAAGGATGAGAGCACACCAGAATAGACAAGCAATTCCCACTGAAGCAGTGAGGGAAGCCCAGCCTGCATACACCCCAAAAAGATTCTGGCACACAACAGCCTCACCTAAAGAAAATTAAACACTACATGGGGAAAAACACCGAGAGCAGGGAGGGAAAGCAGGACTTACCAGCCCGTCAGCCTGACCCCATCCTCACCGAACCTGCGGAGCGGCGGAGCAGCTGCTGCTGGCGGGGGCTGCAGACCCCAAACCCCACCCCCAGCATCACCCCCATCTGTGAGACATGCCAGGGCTGCTGTGTGGCAGGCAATGGAGGAAAATTACCACAGCGTGGGGAAGGAACACTCTGAGCCCTGAAGGCAAAAAATAGGTCCAGGGAGTAAATAGAGAAATGATTTGATTGAAAGGGCAGGAATAACCCGGGCTGGCAGGAGATGACACTGTACCACTTGGAAGGCAGGGCTGCAGGGCCAGGCTTGCTGGGAGCAAGAGCAGGCCAGAAAGCAGAACTTTTAAGAGCTCAGCAGAGAAGGTAGCAAGGATTGTATTTGCAAAGAAAGCCAAGGCTTTTTCTGCTCCGTTTAGGGTAATCAGCAACAAAAAGATGTCTCCTCAAACAGCCCTGGTCCCTTAATAAAAAGGCAGAAAACACCTTAAAAAAATGTGAAGAAAATGGGCCTGTTGGGAGCATACTGTGTCTACACAGAACTTACCAGAACCCCCAAACATGGCTCTAAGCAGTCTTCAGACAATACCCAAGACTGAAAAGATACTCAGTACCACCCTGAAGATCTAGCTGGAAATACTCATGTCCTACCAATGTGTTTAGATCCTTACTGCTACCAACCAGCTTTACTAGGCTAATAAATTGCAAGTACCTGGAGCAAGAAGATAACACACAACTTTGATACCACTCCTTTACACTACTTCAATAGTATAAAACTCATCTTCCACTGACAGTGTGAAGCAAAGCCGGGCAAAGGAAGAACATACTCAATTTACCTTTTCAAAGTACTGCTCTTAACATTTTTGGTGTCCAACAGACTTTTTTTCCAATAATTCCAACCTTAAGTATCACATGAAACATGATCACAGTCTATCTACAATAATAAACTGAAAATAATCAACAACAACAAAAAAACCAAACCTCAAAATCACACCAAGAGAATTGAAAAGGGGGCTCTAAAAAATAAGACCATAATAAATGAAATGGTTTGGCAAATCAATTGTGAGCACGGTTGTCCTCCAGATATCAAAAAGCACACAATGTTTAAAATTAAAAGCTTGCAAGTCAGAGTTACAGCAGCACTACTCAAGGAATTTTCTTTGACATTTTCCTGAATCTGTCCTTCACTATCAGATTATTTGCTTTTTAAAATATTTGCCCTGTAACAAATTTCAATCACAGTTACAAGCTTCTTAAGCAACATAAAGTATTACTATCATACGTATGATGGTTATTACTAAAATCCCCAAACAGGAAAGGCCATATTGTGTATAATGAAACACAAATGAAAGGAATTCAAAATATAAAATGGACCTGGGCAGGTAATGAACATTTCATGCTGGGTACAGAATGAATGATGTATATTTCTGCAAATTTTTAAAATGAGCCTAAAATCCCTGCAGCGTGATATGATGTAGAAGGAGGGAAGAGACACTGTGGACAGGAGAGGAGACAGATTACAGGGAAAGAATAAAAAATGGGAGGGGACCATGGGAAAGAACGCAAGCAATAGCAGCCTTCAACTCAACAGGCAAAAGCAAACCACGCGGGGGTGGGAGGGGTGCACACAGCATGAACACAAGGCTAACCCTATGACTTCACTATTTAAGTAGGTCCTGATATTTCTCCTTGCTGCATCATGTCATTATCCCTGAGGGCACAAATACAACATATGAGCAAATGGATGCTCAATCAACATCCTTGTCTTTGGGGGAGAGAGCAATCAGATGATGTTCAGACCCTCAGGTTTGCCAAACCCAAGATACACCCTGAGTAAGATGGTTTGTTTACAGTAATGAAGACAGAACATAGGCAGGCAGGGAAAAAGCCCAAAGCATTTCTAGGTTATTCACTGGCTCTGATGCTGATGAAAAAAACAGCCAGATGTCAGCCAGATGTCAGATTCTACCAGATCTTGGAGAGGGGATGCTTACCTGCATGGACCCTCAATGTATGGTCCCTGGGCTGCCATACCTCAAATCTGCTGAAGCCCCCACATGGTGGGACAGCCCTCAGTCCCTTGAGTTTCTCCTGCCCCTTTCCAGAGTGCTGATTTGAGTGAAAGGTGTCGCAGCCTATGGCAGGGGTGTTGGATCTAGATCATCTTTAAGGTCCCCTACACCTCCAACGCTCCTGTGATTCTATGGTAGCAGCCATACTACAGCCCAGGAAGAGGACATTTCCTTTCTATCCCTTCTCTGCAGCTTTTTAGTACCAGTTGATAACACTTGGCTTGTAAGGTCCTCAGTTTTATGACTTCTTCTGTTACCCACTTTTCACATTTTTGGGGAATAAAGCTCACTAAAAACTGTGTTAAAAAAAGCCCATGTGCAGTGAAGTGGAGTCAAGCACTCCTCAAAGGTGCTGAAAATTCACCTTACAAATCCAGAGTCAGATGGGTATAACCAAAAGGACAGAAGAGACACCACTGAAAGAGCAAAGCATGGTTCCTTCTGCTGTGATGGAAAGGACTGTTGTCACTCTGCCTTGTTGGCTGGGCTATGAAAGAGGTCAATACAAAAGGTACCACAGATCAGTTTGGGGAAGAAACCACAAAAAAGACAAGAAGCAAATAATATCAGAACAGCAATGTTCTCAGTGCAACCAGAGCTCAGCATCTGTGGCATCTACCCCTTCTTACCCATTAATTCTCCTGGCATCAGTTTTTCTGTGTGTCTGAAGGGGGGGGGGGGAATTAGGTCTTAAAGACAAATTTGACCTTTATTTGCACTCAGGTTATGAGTGCTAGGAGTATGACTAACCTAAACACAGATTTCAAGAAACCCTGAAACCACAGCTAGTGGCACAACACTTCCCTCAGGACATCATCCTCTTGTGGAAACTGGACACTCTCCATTCTAAGCACATGCCTGTGGTTTCTGCCCCCACAACTGAACTCTACAGCAAAATACAAAATAAGAGCAAGAAATTAACTACTAAGGAGAACACACTGTTTTCTAAGTTTGGTTTGTTTTTGTGTGATTATCAGGACATGATAAAGTATTAAGGAAAGTACGCGATCTGACTACAGATTTAGGAGATCCCAAAGGCAGCAATCTCAAATAAACTGCTTCACATAAACAAAAACAAGACATAAACTTTAAATCCAGAGTTGTAATTTATAAGAACTACTTATACCAGATACTGTGAAAACAAAACCAGCTTGTAAGTTACAGGGATCCAAGCAATGGGACCACTAAAGAAACTAACTTGAGCATTAAATACGGAAGAGTGCAGCTTTTACTAGACATACTGCTAAAGCCTATCATACAGTATATATATACTTTTATATATATATACTTTCATATATATATATATAAAGTAAAAAGAAAACCAGAGATAAATAAAGTTCAATTACCTCCTGAGTGAGACACTCCAGAAGTACACCCATGGGGTAATCCAAAGAAGCACTGCAAACAGCTTAAGATCCAACACAAACAAGCATTTTACACATTGAATACAGCCATCATCTAAAACCAAACATTGCTCAACAAACCTTTACCTTTCGTGACTGCTGTAGAGGCAACTGTGTGTTAAGTCATGGTATAAATTCTTTTTATAAATGAATTCCTGCTCAGGTATTGTACTATGGTAGTAATGAAGATTACCTATGTGAAGCAAATCTATGTGCCAAAATTTGTTCTGTGTTTTACTTAATTATGTTAGCAGGTCTAATAAAAAATACTATCTCTTTTTCTATCCTCTACCTTCCTCTCTCTGTCTACAGATTCCAAGCTTCATGGGATTCCTATTACATATGATACCTTAGGACACTGTTACCCAATGCCTGCTTTCTATATCTGGACTTGGCTGTTGTGAAAATAACCTTCTTTTCCAGGAAGAACAGTGTTGTCTATGCCAGGGGACCAGCTGCAGGGAACTATCAGATGCAACTCCACTTGGAATGGAGTGGGGAAAATGAGGAAAATGCCATACATCATGAGCCTCTCCACCTGAAAAGGGTATCTGAGGGTCATTAATTACCTGACCAGCATAATCTATTATAAATAAATATAAATAAATGAAAGCATAATCAGTGCATTTGCAAGCACATTCAGAGATGACTACCTTAAAAAATACTCACTACAGACTGTTTCTGGTTTTACTCTTTCACTACATCCAAAGTGGATGACAAGGAGAAAAAAAAGTACCTGGAAATAAACAATAGTGAGATTTACACCTGATGCTTTTCTGATGCACTGTAATATAGGGAATCATAAACACAAAGCTGGACTGGAGTTAGTGTCAATTCTTACTTTCCTCTGGCCATTTATCTGCTGTCTTACTACTCAGATACTTTATAAATCAATCCCAGAAAATACGTTAAGTTTTACAAAAATACATGTGTATGGTGACTCTCACTTGAAGAGTCTGGCTGCATCCAGCTGTATTGACGAGCTGAGCAGAAAACTTTGAAACTCCAAGACCAGAAAACAGCTCAAGTTTTGTATAATGCATTTTTAAGGTTTAAAACTGTGAAATTACAAAAGAAACTGTTACCTAAATTTAAAATCAATTTGACATGAAACCTGTGAAAGCGAATGTATGAGTACTGCCTGGCAGGCTCATTACTCTGCTAATTGCAGCAGCTAGGATTAACATGACTTCACCTTGGCCCCTTTCTTTTATGTGGAATGTTCTCTTTTGCCTGGTATAATCAGAAAAACTGTGTTGTGTTTAAAGCCAACAAATGGTAATAGTTCTATCAGCAAAGATGGCAATCTGCTACTCAAGCATCAGGATACTGCACAGCCGGATCTGTAGAACGACTGCTGTAGGTGGGCCTCAAAGGATGCAAGAAAGCTGCCTGTGGGGGCTGGGGGCCTGGCAGTAGCTGTTAAATCAGCCCAAACCTCTGCTCCCCAAGGCAAACAGCAAAATAGTGAAACCGCCAAGGAGGACGCATTCCTGCTCGGTTCATGACCTCTGCAAAAAAAGCAACAAATCCAATATCTCCTTTCAAATTAAACATCTACTCCTTATTGCCAAGGAATATGTTTTAATAATCTGTGGTGTTCAAGGCTTGATAAACATCAGAAATCTCTATGCTGTTGCTACATGATACCTGTCATACATTTCTTTCCCCACTCATAGCTTTGCAGTTTCATGCCAACATTACATAAAACATATTGGACCTCTTTAATGTACAGGTTGGGGTTTCCTTGCACATACTTCTAAAAGCTGTTCGAGTCCATAAAACACTTATTTTTTCCAATTAGCTTTTTGTACTGAATAAAGTTCCAGCACATTCCAGTTGGAAAACCTACATTATTGTTTTCACTTACAGTAAAAAAAAACAAACAGAAAGCTTTCATGTTTAGAGGTCTACAATGATTTCAGTGAGGAAAAGGAAGGGGAAGAAAAGCACATTTCGCAGACAACCAGAATATCTGTGCAAAAAGAATCCTAAGTAAATCAGTGTCCATTCTTAACTTCAGCCATATGTAGTGCAACTGCCTAATTTACACACTCAGTCCATGTACCTCTTGTATCTATTTCTTCCCGAGATTTGAAAACATATGTTTGGTGTCCAGGTAGCATGGCTATAGCTGTCAGTCTTGCATATTTCCAGCTTGGAAGTTTTTACAATGATAAATATTCAAGGCAAGATGACTTCCCAGTAGCTCAGCAGTGATTTCTTTTCCCTCTGAACCATCTGTAAAGCATAACCCAGATACAGTTCATGAACTGATACAATTATTCATTAAGAGTGGTAGCTGCAAACAGTTTTTTCAGAATAGCCAACCAAAATTACTACTGTTGATTAAGTCTACAGATGTTATGCAAATATGCCTGTGAAGGACTATTTAGAAATCACAATTCATGGATTTTATCTGGATACTGTAATGATTTGCAGTTGTGAAGACTAAGCTGTCATGGGGAATAGAAAGTAGTGCAAGAGTACACTGTATTTAAGAAGCAGAATTTCCTCAAGTTTATGGGTATAAAATCAATTATTAAAATGAGAGAATAAAGGAACTCTTCCTTAATAAAGGGTATTCCCATTGCAAGCCATTGCAAGGCTTTCTCACAGCTCTTTTCACAGTGACTTAGTCCTGGTTCCTCTGGGCAGCAGAGTATAAGGATCTAAAAGACAAATATCCCTGTTCTTCTGTTTACTGTCAGCACAATAGAGGTGTATTTGAGGCATCCTTCTGCTACATTCCCTAGGAATGAACAAAGCACCAAGGGTAGGAAGGTGAATCCATGCATCCCATCAAGTCTTAGGAACTGGAACTAAAGGGTGAAGGGGACAGAAATAGCTTGTCACATTTATTGGTGGAGAGGAAACAAAGGGGAAACAAATCAGGTATCATTGATAATTTATTCCTCAAATTTAACTTTATACCCTACCTTCTGTCCTAAACAGACAATCCCCTTTTGTTAGTAGAGAAGAATAGCCAAGCCATGCTTATAATTTAGCTTGCCTACCTGCTCAGAACAGTCACAAATAAGGCTAGCAGAGATGTTCATGCCTTCTCAAACAACAAACATCCAAGTCCTCACCTGCTTCTTCTGAAAAACCTTGTAATTTGAAGCCACATTATATCAAAGTAAAACCAAGCTGATCAGAGTGCATTAAGGAACAGGGTAAATTTAAAGCAAATATTTTTTTTCCTTTCTTCAACGGAGGAACTCAAGAGCTCAGCCGTTTTATCATAGAGCGGTGTATCTAGACAGCAGAACCAGTACAGTCCAGCAAGAATATTAGGCCAGGCTTCACAGGCCATGAAAGCAGCTGTATTAGCTCCAGAGCCAACAAGAAGCTGCCAGCATTTGAGCTGATTTAAAGCACTGCAGAGCCCCAGTTCCTAGCCAGCTCAGATGTCTCCAAACCACTCCAGCAGACGCAGATTTCTGGGGAATGCAAATGTTACACATGGATACCCAAAACCAGCTCAAGGCCAGTGGGACTTATTGGCTTTGGCAAGCATCTCTACACTGCCTTTCCCAGCAACTGGGGAATATTCATCAGACACAGTACTGCTTTGCCTGAACATTTGGACAAAAGGCTCAGCACTGTGCTGAAGCTCATCAGCTCTTGAATCTGGAGACCCTACTCAGACCCACCTCGGGTCTGCAAGGTCACCTACAGAGGCTACAGAGCTTTGCAGCCACCCGAGGTGATGTGGGAGCCCAGCAACCCAGGAGGCACCAGATCCTGCATACATGGGGTCTTTGTGCTCGCCCATGTACGTGGCAGCTTGCCCAGAGCTACAAAGGGCTTCAGCACAGCCCAGGCTCTGGGGATGATGGCAGAGCCTGGAGAATCAGCTAGCACATGAGCAGAACCCAATTTCTGAGTATTTTTGGCTACCTGGAAATCCTTTAAGTGTGCTCTGCTGTAGAACTAAGCTGATCTCACGCCTTTGGGGCACTCAGCCCCCAAAGAGCAGAGGTGTGGGACAGAGAGGACTGGAGTTGAGCAGCTGTCTTGCAAGATCCATCCCAGAGCTGTGCTCAGCCAGCATGAGAGATGCTGCTGCCAAACCCAAGTGAGCTGTGGAGTGAGTTGCCCACACCCACAACACTGAGGTTATCCAGGGTTTTCCATTCTTTGGCATATCCCAAACCCCACCTTCCATTATCTTGAATAAAGTAGCTGAATGTTTTTCCTCTTATTTACTTCCCATCCACTTCCTAACCTCAGTCTGGCACTTTTATGTCTCTAAATTGTACCATAAAGTTATAAAGGACAAAGTTACATACAGTATATAAAGAATACTTGTACATTGCCATACAAAGAGTAAATCATACTGGAAGCTGTGACGGAGAATACTGATCACAATCTTTGAAATTCTTGGTCTGGAACTTGATAATAGAATACTTTGTATGCAAGCATAAGTGCTGGATTTGTAATATTGCTCATCACATTTCAGAAAAAAATATGAGGTGAACTGCCCTCAGGAAGATAAACTATTTGCAAGAATAGTTGATGCAAGTACTTCAAGAATACCAAGAACTCACAGTTCTTAAAAAAAATACATAAAAGCCTGCAATCCAAGGAGTTTCAGTTCTCAAAGATCATATTTTCAAAAGTAAATTTCAATGAGGATCGAGTGGCTCAAGAGACTGGGTAATAGTATTTTAAAAAGCAAGTGATTAATCTCTGATCAACCAGAGAGTAAGGACTAAGAGCATTGAAGTTCTCAAATGCCCCTGGGAACAAGCCAACCTAGCATAATACTGTGGGTGCTGACTCTAGGCAGATTTTGTATTTTCTCATGCACAGTCCTCATGCTTTCGAGTAGCCTCCTCTGAATTTCACTAGAACTACTCTATTATCCTCCCCAAAATTCTGCATTACAGTTAGATCCCAGGTTTGCTAATAACATTGTGCTGACAACTTGTTTCTCTGTTCCTTTCTAACCTCACCTCTGAGTTGTGTCTTAATTGCAAACTTCTGAAGGCAAAGACCTCAAATGCCATATAGCATCTGGCACAAATGGGATGAGGAGACTCATAGCAGTAAGGTTGATACTTACTTTACAGGAAAAAAGATGTGATCACTGCTGAAAGCATAATGCAGACATCTGAGGTGCTCAGAAATTGACAACTGGCATATCTGAAGATAGGGATCCTAAACTCCCTTCAGACTAGTCATAATATTGGAGTGACCTCTGCTCCTCTGGTTCTTTCAGGCAGAAAGTAAGAATGAGCAAAAAATGGTGTGGAATTGCTGGAGATAGTGTCCCACAGTCTAATACAATTCTGCTAATACTTCACTACTCAAATTTGTGTTTGCAACACTTCTCTGAGAGGATGCACTTACCTTGCTCGTTCTCTACAGTCCACAAACATGCCTGGTCCACCCAACCATTATTAGCACAGAAAAATGAAATACGGACATGTACACCAAGAAGGAAGATCAGGCTACCTTCTCAAAAAACCCAGAATAAAAAAAAACTCAGCTTCCTATAACAAACTTCATGTCATGTTCCATTTTTATGTAAGTCTGTTACTAAACACTGACTGTAGTAATGGACTTCAGTCTGTTTAGTGCACTACATTTAGTTATTTATTTACATCTCTTTGCCTCTTTATAGGCTTTTATAAAAGCTGTGACAGCACTCTCAGGGGACTGTTCCATCCGATTTACAAGTTTGCAGCTAATTGTGCCAATGATCAATGCAATTCCTGCATTTGTTTTATGATATATGAGAATATACAGTTCCCTATGCATACTACCAAGCCTGTACTACTTGTTCTGTTTCTGTTTTTTTTTGTTTTGTTTTGCTCTTTTGTTTGTGTGGGGGCTTTTTTTGTTTTTGGTTTTTGGTTTTTGGTTTTTTTTGCCTTGGTTCTTTTTTTTAAATTTGTTTTAGTTTCTTTGAAAAACACCACACAGCCAAACAAGTATGTCTGCCTCAGATGTGTGTGGCACTCCTCAAGACATTTGGAGTTATGGTTTCCATACAGTTGCTATGGTTTAAGAATTAACTACTGTCTGACCTCTTTAGGAATAACAGGAGAAACTCAGTGAGAGAAGACATCCGAGAATTGTACAAAAAGGAAGGGGCTTTTTTTCTACTTCTGCATATGTCAAGTAAAAACTGTAAATTGTTTTTCTAGATCAGAAGTTGAGAGATTTTATTAGCTTGTGCTACTGACCTAGGCAGACAGTTTTCTGGCACAACTTTCACAACTTGTTTACACTATCACCTCATTTATCCAGAATTTCTTGTTATCCATACAAGGGTCAAATTCCTGACATGTATTAATTACACAGAAAATTGCCCTGGATTACTTGAAACCTCAAATAACTGAACCCGTTCACCATCCTCCCTTTCAAATAACAGAGGACATACTGTATAGTGCTGTTAATACTTTGTAGTTGATCCTTGTAACCCCAAAAATTAATAAATAAATGTCACACTTATCTAACAGCTCTGTTGGCTTTGGTCTGAAAAGGGAGCTTGGGAGGCAGAGAGCATTTATAGCATGGTTCTACTCAGGTTGTGGGGCAGGAGGAGATAGGAGGTATGAAGGACAGGAAGGTTAAACCCTAAAATCACCAACCAGCATTCCTGATCCACGCACTGCTGCCCAAGGAAACAGAGCTGCTTCACAGTTCAGACCTGCCTAGCTGAAAAAATGACCTTGGATCCCCTGCGTAGTCAGCCAAAGAGTCACTGCTGCCTGCACAGTTAAGTGTACATTCCACTGACACCTGAGCTTTTTTTGTGGCTATTGGGCTACATCTCCTCATGCCCATCACTCCTGCAACTTCCCCTTCACAGGAACTTGCCAGAGCTTGAATACAAAGATGAGGATGCAAAGACCTAGTGGCAACTCATGCATTCAGCCAGCATTGGGCATTACCTCTAAGATCCCTAATGTTGTTGCTAGGCAGGAGTGGTAAAGTTAGGATTGGTTTTGGAAAAAAACAGCAAGCCTCCTTCCAACCAAACTAGAAACAGTATTCAAAGGACAACAGCAATGAAGCAGCTTTCATTAAGAGAAGGTATTAGAAACATCCAGGAATGCTTGGAAACAGCCATAGGATTGGCTGGCTGTGCAGCCAAACTACACATCCAACCCAACAGTTATAAAGGGCAATAAGTTAGCAGAGCACCAGCAGCCCAGGCTATCAGTTTAAGGCCTCAAGTTGGCTGCCCCACAACAGGTGCAAGGGTGAGATTGACATATGGCACTCAGTCCAACACATCTCCATCATAATGATAGGGCTCTGCAACATGCCCAGTCAAGTAACATATCTCTAGCTGTTGCAGTAAAAGGAGACCAAATAATACCAACATCGCCAATAAAAAGGAAAAGAAACTGGAAGGAGGGAAAAACATAATGTTTACCATCAGCCTCATGGGGAAACATGAGCTTTAAAATGTGCATGAGAACTAGTACAATCCAAAGAGAAAAGCCAAGGTAATGAAGAAGCATACAGATTGGACTGGAAAAAACTGAGATGAACCCAATACGAACTTGGATGTGTGCATGCATTTAGTAAATTCAATACTCTCCCTTTATTGAAAAGCCTGAAAGGCAACTTGCTTTCACACATGGCATGGTAATAAATCAGCATGCACTACTGCCCCAAACAGAAGCAGACGTTCACCTTCTAAGTAACACTGCTTCCCACATGAAGATGAGAAGGTAAAAGCAAAAAAAGATGTGGCAATAGTGAAGATTTTAAGGGAAGGACATGACTTAAAGTAGCTGAAGATTCCCTCTGTACTGCAAAATTAATTTTCTAGGCCATTAGTTATACTGCTTGTCCAACAATGAATGTGTAATTCTACTACTGCACTGTGGGACAGATTTCCACATAGCATCACAGGGCTATTCAGCTTTTAAAAGGTTAGTAGCTAATGGCTTTGATGTCCCTCAGTCAGACAGTTCAGCCTACCACTGTACTTTTGCACAGGCAATTAACTAAGCTGCTTCCTCCACAGCATTAATTTTAACAGGTTTACCATAGTATCATTAAACCTCTGGACATTTAAGAGGAAGCGCATTACAATTGGAAAGTCCTGTGCCAAGCAGGAAGCGAGTGGCTGTAATCCAGGAGCACTGAGGAATGCAGAAGGCAAGGAGACTTCAGTGTCAGATATTTCAGCCTCAATGAACTCTTGACCACAGCACCAGACTGCAGAATCTTACTGGGCTCTTAAACCAAAGAAATTACTGCATGCAGATCTTTAAGGCACTAGTTTGGTGCTCATTTGCCTTTCTGCTTGTTTGCTTTAAGCTAGGGTAACAACTGCAATGTGATCTTTGGCGTGAGACACGTTCCATCATCAGCATTCAGCACGTAGACTTCTGCTAGTGACATGCACATCATCTGACAGAAATCCACTTACAGTGCCCAGGAAGGTTTGTAGCATAGAAATAGTACAAACAGTTGCTAGCAGATGAACAGACTTCACCAAGTTGATTAGCAGCCAGGAAGGGGCTTAGAGACAGCATTCTTCTGCCACCATCTCCAGCCTAAAGGCTGGGTTCACTACAGACCATTACTAAATTATACTCATCCCCTTTTCACAAGAGAAGGAGGCAATACAAAGCTGAAGCATCCCTGGCTCACTCTGAGGTGGTAGATCCATTGGTCTGACCACATCATGGAAGCTTTTGTTCCCACTCACCTCCCAGGGTCTGGTCAGGTTAAGAGCTCTTTGGAAGGTACTCACCCCTTTCACATTTCCAGCGATATTGTTATCAACAATCCCAACACTGCTACCTGGTTATCAGCACTCTCCAAACTGTATCACATGGGTATTAGGGGCAGCAGCACCTTGGATGCTGTGAGAGTGCAGGGCAGCAGGAAATGAAGCAAACATTGTTAGTCCAGTCATCCCTATTTACACTCATGTGTTAGCTCTCACTCTGTCAAATAAAAACTGGCATCTAGCTGTTCCCTGCAGGCTAGGCTACATGTCACTGAAAAAGATAGTTGAGGATCAGGGATGGTATTTATAGTACAGACCTACAGACTCCAACCTGTGAGAGGCCTTACAGAATTAGGGAGTGAGAGTACTACTAAGTATAGTTTTAAACAGACAACCTTTAAACCAAGAATTTTGGGATGAGACCTTCTCAGGTCCCCATGTCCTTCAATTTTTGACAATAACTTAAGGATTGCATCTAAGTTTACTAGTTACAGTTTCAGAACTACTTTAAACTGATCAAATGTCACCTCTCCCCCCAGCTTGGTGAGCCTCCTCCTTCCCTTCTGCCTGCACTACTGCTCATGCCATTACATGCTGTAAGATGAAGGTGAAGGTGAAGAGTGTTTTTCAGACAGATCAGTTGCCCACTCCAGCTAATAATGGCCTGAGTGCTAGTGGTGATCTGGTAGAACATACAGGACAGTCAAATTCAGAGCAGCTGAAAGCAACCATAGCCTCAGGTCTAGTTTTATTTTGACAAAAACTCATACTGCTTTTGGCCTCAAGACATGGACATTTGTAGCTTTGCTTATTTTATGTGTGCTGGCCTGAACACAAGCAGCACACCAGCTCAGTGCTTCTTTCTATATTACTATTGGCAAGCTAATGAATTTTGCAAAAGAACTCACCCAAAGATGTCAGGTCTCTGGATACAAAGATGTATCTGGATACAGATGCTGCGCTCATCACCAGGCATGGGTGACACATTTGCAGACTTGGAGCATCCAGCACCTCTACTGAAAATGTCTGATGATGGAACACACCTCCAGCACGTGTGCCATTTGTCCAAGTCATAAATGTCAACAGTGGGGTTTATCCTGAAGACTTAAATACATTCTGCTCAGAAGGCCTTTTGTTTCAAAGACAACAGCTTGAAGAAGGCACTGGATTCTTCACCTCATTTAGTGCCAGCCCTAAGCTACACAGTGAGTGGCATTACCTTAAACATTTTTTTTTTTCTGATACAGATACTTATAGATTGCTCTTCAAAAGTTTGCAGTTTCTGAAATATTCACATGACAAGCCAGAAAACCAGTGTGATACAAGTCATGGCTGAACCTGACAAAGGGCAATTTAGGATCTGAAAGCAAATCTAAAAGTTAATCCAGTTGACAACCTGCATTTTCCACGGGTACAAAATGAGCTCCTCCTGGAATCCAGATGCTGTCCCTAACCCAAGGAAAGATTCTGTCATTTATAGCAAAGGTTAATGCCATCATAAGGGCAAGTTCACATTTCAGCTGCCTAGCATCAGGGCTCCATCAGCAGCAATGTGTTTAATTTTTGCCATTTTCAAATGTTATGCCTGGAATCCTTCACTTTACTAAATGTCTTATGTCAAAAAAGAAATAATTAAGCTATCATTACACTAAGCCTTTATTTATATAGTTTTATAAATTACATCTTTATGAAGTTACCCGACAGCCCCAAAACAGGCAGACACCTCTCCTTTAATCAAGCCTTTTTTTCTAAAGCATGATACTTGGCTTTCTATTCTCAAGGCTGAGCAGTAAAACTGTCTTTGTGTAGAAGAAATTAAAAAGGCCAAAAGACATCCTTTGCAGTGACCAGGCTATCTTGGTTTTAACACAAAAAAAGATTCTCCTTATCTTTGAATTTGCATATTAACATTTCATATTATTCATTGTGAATAAAGCAAATTATGAACCTACTGCTTAAAGTTATGTTTGGAGACTCAAGTTGGGAGAGCAGTCTAAAAACAGACTGTGAATGACACAGGAATGCCTGTGATATTTTTGCAAGTGTTATTTATTATTTGTATTAACATACTGTCTGGGAGTCCTGGCCATGGAACAGGACTCATGGGGTGAGGTGTTAGACAAAAACAGACTAGCAGATGATCCTGGCCACAAAAAGCTTATCCATATTATTAGCATTTGGCCAAACCAAGTCATGACATTCTCAGCAGCAGAGCTTAGCATGCTCAGCACACGGCTTCAGCTAACTGTGAAATTGCTGCACCTCTGAATCCCAACCAGCCCAGTTTGGGGACAGGTTTCAACAACATGATGAAGTTTGCATCTGTCCACAGCAGCTGTGGTTCACAGATGTCCTTCTACAAACCTTCACCTATCTTGGCTGATGCCATCCTGACCCAACAAGGAAACTGTTCAGGGCACTCTGGGTGCTAAATGAAAGATTTCAGATTATAGCAAAGGACAAATTCCTGGACAATGGCAGAAAGGGACATATATATGTTAGCATGACTTGTTAGCATGACAAGTAGCAGTCCCAGCCAACAAACAGCTTAACTTATTGAGTGCACTGTAAGCACTGCAGCCAAGGACACAACCAGAAGAAGGGACTTAAAGTCCAGCAATGGGGATGGCAGAAGCCCTGGGGGAGTGCTGGCTGGGGCCAGTGGTGCAGGACACACAGAGAAACCTGGGAGGGATCAATAATGGCCAATTCAGAAACAAACAAGGTGTCACTCCAAGTTTTGCCTCAAGTCATCATGAACACAACACTCTAGCTAGCAGCTGAGGACAGAAGAGACTGCTGACAGATGTTAAGGACAGCTCATGAGCCGGGGTGGAATGATGAACATGAAGACTGCTAGGAGCTGGCTGAACTCACCTCTCCGTGAGTGCACTTTGTAGCTGAACACAGCTCAGACTGTCAAAAGCAAATAAACAAGGTGGAGTCATTTACCTCCCCTGGGGTATTTTGATAGTTTGTATTTTATTGCTTTGCTATTATTTCAGCCTCTCTTAGATCTATACATCAGGTTTAAGTTCACACTTGGAAGCCTGGGCAGCACAGGCTGAACCCATGTGCAGCAGTGGGACACAACTCGAGCACAAAGGCTACTGTCAGATCAATGATTAGCTTCCAGCCTCAAAAGCAGGAAAGCTTTGGAGCCAAACCTTATACTACAGCAAGCATATCAATTTTAACCAATATAATACTGAAGGAGATGCCAGCATTATGTTTTGCATTTGTCTCACTAGTTTTTCTCTCATAGAGCAATGCTTTCTGGACAGAATTTTCGTGGTTAATTTGGAGCAAGAAAAACTTTCAACTCAGTCTAAAAAAAAAAAAAAAGCTGAATTTCAATTTAAAGTTTCAGTTTTCACTGGTCTGTATCTCATTTTTCCCCCCATCAGTGCAGTTTCCTTTATGCTTCCTGCCAGATATGAACTGATGGTTGTTTTCCTCTCCTGCAATGAATTAACTACAGCATCACCTTAGATCATTCCATACAGATTGTTTACAAGCAACACAGCTAAGAAACACCTGTTAGTTTTGTTTTTTATTCCTCAATAAACTTACAGAAATGTTTGTGAGTACAGCATGCAGCTAAATTCATTGAACAGGATATTTATATATCTGTCTGACGTCAGCAAAACAAAACAGGCAGGAAAACCGCCATGAAAAATTAACTAGAAGGCAGAGACTAGAAAGCTTGAGGGGTAAAAAAAAACAAACACAAGCATACAAGGACACAACAATACAAAAATTCTGTATTTTTTTAAAGTATACTGCTGTTTGATGGAAGGGAAGGGATTCAATACTTATTACAATATGTGATGAGCCTCAGCTCCAAACTACTGGCCAGACACTAAGTGTTATTTCAGTCAAATATTCAGATATCAGGACTGAAGGCAGGCACAGGAGGTATAGAGCAGCCAGTTAACACATAGCAAGGGAGATCCACAGAAACCATAGCACAATGGTTTGCACAGCATCTTGCTATGATGTTGAAACTTTGCTTTCCATCAACATTCACAAAAATGCTTTTGGGATGAGAGTAACAAGAACTTACTGGTTTTAGACAGGAAATTTTGCTTCAATTTACTCCACAAAGTACCTACAAGGTACATAGCAAGACATTTCTTTTTCTGAATACAATAGTGCTGGCAAATGAATTTGTCCAGCAGCAAGTAGCAGTACAAAATATGGAAACATAAATTATCACACATTATGAATTTAGAAACACTGAAGTATGAGAGGAAAGAATAACAAAAATAATGAAACATCAGTTAAAGTTCCTATTTCTCTATCTTCTCTAATTATTTTTAATTCTATGAAACACAGTATGCTATATTTGGGTCTTGTATTTTCAGGTTCATATCTGCATGAAGAAAAAAGATCTTATTTGCTGAAGCAAAGCTTCAAGCTCCTGAAAGTTAAAATGATGCTGAAATTCTCTAGGACATCATATGGCCTTTAAAACAAACAACTGGAATTTATGCAACAGTACAGCACAGCATAAGAGCAAATTACCAGCACCAGCATACAGGTAGCTATTGTTTAAAAGGCCCATAGCAAGTTCCCAGAAAACACTTTGCCAAGAAAAACTTCCTAGGAAAATAATCACAGAAAACTACCACAAAGCCTGGTTTCAAAGGAACAGGCTTTTTTGAATAGGATGTTACAGTTCTGTTCATCTTGGTGCAAGAAACATGAAACCAGGTGGCTTTGGCATAGCTCTTTTTTCCATTGCTAAATCATAGAAATATCACAGAGTTGAGAACCATCCACAAGCTGAACACTGGATGCCACAGTAAACAGATTTTTATTCAGAAGTGCCGAAACAGAAGCCAAGATACAAGCTGAAGTTCAGCTGTCCAACTTTGTCTTGACTACTTCCTACTATTATACGTGAGACTCTTTCACACAGTCTCTGAAATAAGTGTCTGAGCTCCTGTGGGGATTGCTAAAGGAACTGAAGTAATGCTATAAACTCTTGTAAGCCCTGTCAAACAAAAGATAAGGCTGAAACATTTTATTTTCTCAGTGACATTATTTGGGGACAGGAAGAAAAATCTAGATTTATTTTTTTCTTAAAGCAAAATGATAGTCAACACACAGTGCTTAACATTAGAGAGCAAAGCTTATCTACAGTGATACTGGCAAGTTTTTGTTTCTATTGAATGAAATATAGAATATAGAATAGTTATACAAAACTGAAAATAGTAGAAACCTTAAAAATTATTTGTGCCTACGATGGATGTCATGCAAAATGAAAGAAACCAACAGCAAATCATTGAAAAATTTGCTGGTTTTGTAAAAAGTACTAGTACATTAACTAACTTGATTTTACTCTAGTAATCTGTCTTTGTAAGACTTCTGCAGCTTTGGATGGTCTTGTAATTAATAACTCTGCCAAAATACTTTCCTAGCTTTGCACAATTAAATACATTAAATGATGCTTCTGGAAAGCTGACAGTCTTGAAACAAAGATGTTCGGTGTCCATTTCTCACATAAGAAAGCTTCTTCTGGCAACACAGCTCTTTCAGCAAAGCCTGTTACTCCTACAAAGTTTATTATGGTTTTTGGATGTTTCGTAGATTTGCTTTTTGGTGAGAGTGTTAGCTTTCTGGACTAATGAATACTGAACAGGAATGAAAAAGCATTTCAACAAATTTAATACTCTCTGTAAGTCTGAATATGAAACTGTTGGTTCTACACTTAATTTCATCAAAGAAATGTATCACTTCTGCTGTGATAACAGAAGCAGTCGGCACTTCTGGAGATCAAAGCAAATTACAAACAAGCCTGCCAAGCTGAACATATGTAATTCTATATGTAATGATGAATACAATCCCCATCCTGACTTAAGACTTGCAACTAGACAAAGATTATCTTTGTGTATTTATCTGGCCTGTGGTTAGTACGGTGATGTGCAGATCCTTCAGTCCTTACTTTAACTCTACAACACTGTAACCAATAAACTTTGCTTACATGATTGGTGTTGTGATACACAAAAGGTCTGCAAATAACTCTTCCCTCTTAACCACTCAAGGAAGTCACTGGAAAGAATTTCAGAGTAACTGCAGTTTCATTTAGCTTTAAACACCAGGACAAGCCTGAAGAATTCAGTCTGTCAGCACCATACCACTTATACATTATACTTCATGACAGTCTTATGAGAAATCACCCAAACATGAAACACAGGCAAAATTTTGACACCTGATGATATTCCCAGATGAACAACTCAGCATTTCTCTCACACAGGCTTCAAGTTTACTCTTACTTTCCTTCAATACAGCATTCTTTCTCATCGTTTGGCCTTACAATAACAAGGGTGCAAAACAGGGTATTATCTGGAGAATTAGACTCAAGCAGATGTTTTGTAGAGCTACAGAATATATGACTGTGCCTCTTCAAGATGAAACAAAAGGCACTTTGAGTGCTTCATAGTTACTCGTAAGTTTTAGCTCCAACACTGCAAAAAAGAAAACCTACCTATTGTCTCTGCTAGTGAACTAAATACTTATTCTATGAGCTATTCGGAATAAATAAATTCTGTTAGAATGATTAAGCTACATTTTTAGGCAGAAGCAGTACTAGGAGTTCAAAAGCATGTATCTCATGCCAGACAGAAAAAGTATTGAACCTTTCACAGTATTTCTATGTGTACTGGAGGAAATCACACTCACTTGGGTGAAATAACTGGAAAAAAGTAACTATATACTATGTCAAACCAACCAAATCTAAGATAATAAAGAAGAATTGGCAATAAATACAGGAATGTCCCTCCTATGAGGTCAACCGACTAGGAGGCATAACTGCTTCTGGACTATAGCATCAATATTTTAATTTTTTTCAGACACAAGGACATGGTACAGGTAAGAAAAAAGAAAAAGATACAACCTGAACTCAAACATATTCCTGATGTCTGTACTTTAGTACACCATAAATATACAAACCAGACTAGAAAACTTGATAATTTAAATTCACATTACAATTTAAATTCACATACAATCCTTAAAACAACCACGTACTCACTACTCTAAGTAAAAATGGAAATAAAAGTTATCAGGTATGGAATTAGACACCTTTGAGAGCAAGAGGACATTTGGATGGCTTGCTTTGTTTGGAGCATTTTGTTCACAGAACAATAGGTAAAAACACCCACTGGCAATATTCAAGAAGCCAGAAGCACCAGTTAACTTTTTTAATAACCTAGTTATGTATTAGGAAAAATATTTAGAAGGTAGTTACTATAGGTAAGTAGAAGACAGAGGTACAGAGGTGAAAAAAGTCACTTTCTGACACAAAAAAGACCTGCTGTCTCATTAATAGCCTGAAAACTACATGTTTGGTAATGCTTAGAAGACATACATCTGCAAGAGAGATTTATTTCACGAAATGAGAAAAATACACACACATAATGACTTTTTCTATGTCCCTCCTACTACAACCACCTTACCTTTGGGATTTTACATTTGAGTAAGAAAGAAACCTATGTAATTCAATATCATCCTTTTAAAATAGTCATAACAAAAATTGAGGTTTTCCTGAAAGCGAGCCAAAGAAAACTGTACTACTGGTATCTTTTGCAGCTGTTTATATCAAATATTCCTTTCAAATAGGACTGCATAGGAATAAAACTAGATGAGACTTAGAGGCACACAAGGAAGCTTTAGTGAAAGGGTAGCAGTGATCACAAATTAAATCTTAAAACTAGGTGGTATTCATGCAGAAATACGCCTGTCAATCTACAGGCTGAAGGACCCAGCCTCAAAGGACATGTAATTACATTATGGAACCAAATTAAAATTGAATTTAATACAGTTTCTAATCACATAATAGTTTGGGTTGGAAGAGACTTTATAGAGTTAGTTCCACCCCCTTTACATGGTTAGGGACACATTCCTCTTCACTAAAATACAATAAAAAATGTTAATGTGGTTTATATAAAGGAACATTAACCTCAGCTATCAACAAGTAATACATTTGAATCTTGCACAATGAAACTGCAATGGGAGAAAAGAAAGGAACCATGTATGTATATATATATATATATATATCAGTAGTTTAAATCAAGGACAGCCACCCTTCTCATGCTCAGGAGCCCTTTTTACTCCCAGCCACATCTCCATATTTCTCTGTGGCTAATCCTGTTAGACCCAACACCCATTCATATCCCCACCTTCTTCCCTAACAGCAAACACAGGATGTGTCACTCTCTGAGGTGACCTCCTGAGTACCCGGCGCTTCTGAGAGCCCAGGGGCTGTCAGCACATCCTCTGTACTCTTCCAACTTTTACTTTGCCTTTGAAGTCAATATGAAACAGTTCCATAGATCGTCCCACAATGAATGTTATCTGCAGACTGTGGTATTTTGGGGAAAGAGAAAATGAGACAAAATATACAAGTAAATTTTTTTTTCTTTCCAAAAAGCTATCTCTTAGTGGTGACAGCTTCCAATGCGTATGTTCCAGTCTTTGGAAAGCTAGCACCACAAATGAAGGATGACATATAACCAAGCAGAAGATAATAGTCCTCTAAAATATACTCCGTCTCTTGAATACTGCGCACTTCCAAAAAAAAAAAAAGTCTGGAGGGTCTTAAAGTGACTACACTCAGAGTTCAGAATGACTGTCCAAGTTTAGTATGTTAGAAGAGGTCACATTACAAAAATAATTGATTGCCATGACACAGCCACAAAATCAAAGTGTAAAAAGCAGCACTGAAATTTTTTTTTCTCCATTTGACATACTCACCAAACCTGCAATGGGGGTTGGCAGTCTATTGATCTTTTTTACCAATCCTGGCTTTATTGCATTCAGCAACCTGTTAAGAGAAAGTAATATTTATGAGTGGTAAGTCACAAAATCCAAACTATCAAACACTTGTCCTCATTCACATGAGGATTTCAGTATGGATGGAAAGGAAGGTGTTTCTCTTTCCCTGCTCTTAAAAACACGTGTTCCCAAAAATCTGTCATTGAAATGAGGAAAAACTAGGAGGAAAAATATCCACAGCACAATACCACAACAATATTTCTTTTATACCCTGAATGTATCCAGATCACATCAGTCTTCCCACACTGTGGGTGAATTTTGTCACATCAGGCAGCCCCCATTGCCTAGAAGCAGGTCATGCCTAGAAGTGCCAGACAGCAGGACTCCAAAGGTGTGTGGGTACCACCACAGCTTGGCAAGAACAGTTCAGCAGTTCCTGCACCACAGAAAAGTGAGAGAGGACATACACTTCGTGGGTGGCCTGTCTATTTTTCTGCATCTGTACTTGAAACTAAATGCCACCCTTGCACATGTTGTGGAGAATGGAGGTCACTATAAAACATAAATATGAGAAGACAAAAAGGAAGTCCAAAAAACCCCACCTCATCATGAAAACATTAGGCCAGTGATTCCACAGTTGAACACTCTTCAGGGTCCTAAGATCAGCAAACCCCCGAAATGAAGTTCCCCACCACCCATGAACATGCCTTGAGAAGTGCTGACATTGGTCATTGTTAGAATATTCAAAAAAGAATGACCAAACCTCTAAAAAGTGGGGAATTTCAGTTACAAAATTCTGTTGCAACAGACACTGTTTCTTTACCCCTCTTCCCCCAAGAGAAAACCCTTATGCCTTTTATCCAAAGGAATAAAATTCAGCAAGTTGCATCCACTACAAAGAAAATCATCAGATCAAGACACTCACTTCAAATTCAAGATCTTTGAAGAAACAAAGATGTCCATGATAATGTAAAACTCTCTAAAAATTAGAAAACTCTTTAAGGAAGAGAGGAATCTCACTTTGAATGGAGACTCTTCCAGCAGCCTGCTGTGGTAATGAAAATATTAATATTTAAGATTTGAGAGGTCAGCCTGAGAAGTTTATCCTAACTAAAAGAACATTCCTTCCAACTAAAAACTAACAGTTGGTGATTGTTCCCAACCGCCCATGTCTGAGCCAAGATAACACGGGATGTGCCACTCCTCCAAGAGCCATCTGTTTGTTTCCTTCTTGGGACTGCTGTACTTAGGAAGCTCATAAAAGAGTCCCCCTCTGTCAGGCATGGATACTTGGCTTTGTTAACATTGAAATTATTGTTTTTCCTCACCTCTATTTTTCATTTGAAACAGTGCATAGATTGGGTCTCTGCAATCCCAAGAAGAGGGGATCAGAATGGGAGACGCTGTTCTAAATGTTCCCTATTTTCACAGTTAATGAACCTTCTCTTTGACATGTCCTAAATTGTATTTGTTTTATTACACACTTGGAGTCCCCACATCTCCAACACCTCCATAATCAGGAGTGGCAAAAAACCCAATGTGAATGACATTTCTGGGAGTTGGGAGTATTTTCTTTATCTCCTTCCAGTTAAAAACTCTGTAACACAAGCTCATACAGAGTGCTGTGCTATTTTTGCCCTCTAGAATCTAATACTATGTCCTAAAAGCAAATGATGAAAGAATATACTTTCATATAAAAATAATTAAGTTTCTTTCCCCACCAGCCCTTCCTTCCAAATACTCTAGCTCTGTTGTGATTTCCATCTTCAATCTGACTATTCAGTCTGGGGAGGAAAAAAATAGGATATATTACTTAAATCATCCAATTTTCTTTATTACTCAAACAGGAATACATCAGGCAACACCACCAATATTGCAGGTGTAGATCAAAAGCCATAGACAGTAATAGAAAAGAAAATAAAGAGGTCTTAATGGAAACCTCAAATGCCAAAGCCCATTCTAAATAAATCTTCAAAATGGCTGGTACAGACTTTCTGTGAAACAAGGGAGAAGGATAAAATGAGAAGAAGGAAAGGAACAGGGAATAAACAACATTTAGAACACCTTTTGGAGTCCGAAGAGAGAGGAAATGGGATGGGGCACAATGGAAAAGCCTGAGGAAGAAAGGTCTCTATTATTAAAATGTTTACCTCCTGTTGGAAACATCTCTGAGCAGTCTGGCACCAAAACCCCCAGGACTTGCTCACTGCAGAATGTGCCAAAGGGAGATTTCTTCCACGGCAGACTGGCTGCTTCTGAATTATTGCCTCATTAGAGCAACAGAACAAATGCCAAAATATTGAGTGGCTTAAGCTTGCTTGGCCACCAACCTGGCTGGAAAGCCATGTTGTTTACATAGAGTGTCTCAGTAGTCACCTTCAGTTTAAAAAGCCACTGAATACACCTCTTCCCACACAGGTCAACACACAAAACCTAAATTTTCTGTGCCTATTACAGAGTGCCTGTCTTGATATGGGAAATTTTATCAGCTCCAGCAGGTAAAACGGGGCCAACAAAAACCCCATCCATTCTGCACCAGGGACCTGGCCAAGGGCCCCTGCCCAGGCCCACGGGAAGGAGTCTGCAGGGGAGAAAGCCATTCCTACCCCACACCTTCCCCTGACAGCCCACTGCGACTCGCAGCCCCACACTGTCTTGCCCTGCCAACCCTAAACAAAGGACTTGGCTACCCAGGGCCTCCTGTCCCCAGCCAGGTCTCAGGTTAAAGAGTCTGCAGGAGAGAAATCTTGCAGTGCACACCTTCCTCTGGCAGCCCCAGCCAAGACCCACCACATCTGCAGCTTTTGCCTGAGGCTCCTAACCCTAATGCTACCCTTTGGCTCCTTTTGAGGTAAAGCCCAAACCTTCCTCTGGCCACACTACATTGGCCCCATTTCCAGCCCTACTACAGCTATAGATCTAGGCTTTGCCTCCTGGCCCTAGCCTGGTCATAACAGCATGTGCTGACCTATTCATAAACATTTGCTATCTTTCTGTCCCATTAAAAAAAAGATTATTTAAAAAAAAAACAAACTAAAAAACAACCAATTACCATTCAGAAGCACTGGCAACCTGTAGCTGGCAGACTACTGTCCTGCTCACTGCACTGCAGACATCAGAAAAGTCAGACATGAGGCAATCATCAACAAGACTGTAACCAGAAGCAGCTATTTTTCTGTGGTTGTCTTCACAGCAAGTCCAGATACCCACACTATGGGCATCTATGGACAGGGGAACAATTCCACCATCTGTTGTCCTGCCTCACGGTTATCTCTGAAATTTTTTTATGAATTACAGGCCCCCTACTTTCCCTCAAAAGGACAAAACAACTTCACGTTCTTCTGAAATCTTAAGTTTGACAAGTTTAAAAAAAAATTCAGAAATACTGCCTAGTGCATCATTCGAGTATATTACGTTAAATCTTAAAAATATATATCTGTATTGCAGCAAACTCTGAGAAAGGTACGGGGAATACAGTGGCAGGACAAGAGCTACGGGAGCAACACAGAAGCCCTCAGCTTCTACATCAGCTGAAATACACACACAAATTGTTTAGTGCTTCATTTTCACAGCATTTATTTCTATTACAACAGTTACCCATATCACCTTTGTACCAAGTCCCACAAGGCAGGCAATCAGCACAAGCCTCACTACACTGTACATTTAAGGTCCTGTTCCCATATCATATTAGGTATGTCAATCATCATCCATTCTTGAAGCAGGAAGCCACTGGAAGACACTTGCTCAAAAATACACCTAATGGATGGCACATTAAGATCCTCTGCCTCAGACATCTGATCTGCCTGGCCAGTTTAACAATACTGATTTATCTACAGAAAGCACCAAGGTCCCTATTGGCAGGTTCAGTCAAAGGGCTGGACCCTAACAGGTCCAGAGTTATACTGAGACTTAAAATGGTCACTCACTTCCCTGAGTATCTCCTGGCTCCTGATGACACTTTATTGCTACATGAAGACTGGTGAGCTACCATATAAATGTATTGCTACTGTATAAATGAACTGCTCTGTTCAGTGAGTAGAAGTGTCAAATTAGGAACAGAAGCTTTTGTTGGCTGCATTGTTTATTTAATTCTATTTTTTGTTTAAGGGTTTTTTGGTTTGTTTTTTCAGTATGACAAGTCCCACTAAGAAGTCCTGAAAGGTAACAAAACAGGGTGATGTTAAGTCTTCCATTATTTTCTCTTTTTTCCTTCTCTTCCAGTAAGCTACTGCTGGTTTCAGATGTAACACCACATGGCGAAGGAATAGTGGTTGAAACAAACCATAAACCAATGTACTTAAGTATGGTTTCCAAAAGGAGAATGTAAGTAACTTTCCCAAGCTTGACCTTTTGGTATCTGGAGTTTGGTGGCCAGCAGCCATTTTTGAGATGATTGGCAAAAGAAGTTTAGTGTGGACTTTTAAAAATCTGAGCTTTCAGCCAATTTGTTCTGGAGTATTAACAGCTATTTATGCAAGAAGTTAAAAAGGGAAGGAAAAAAAAGAACAAACAGAAATATAATGACTATAATACTTCTCCTATTGAGGCTTTCTGGTACCTCTTATGACCAGCAGTTCTCTGACATAACCATAAGGAAAATATGGTGATGAAATCTCAAGGAACTTTTTAACAAAAGGATTTGACAAAAAGAAATACACATACAGTAATTTTTAAAAGAATACAAACAGAACCTTATAAAGGAAAAAACAACAACAACAACAACAAAAAAAAACAAAAACAAAACCCCCCAAAAACCAAACAAAAAATCCAAACAAAACTAGAATCTCACTGAACACCAACACCACATTAATGCAAAACAGGATAAAATCAAGACTCTTGAGGCTCTAAACTCACAAAACCTGAGTCTCTATACACACACTTGGTATATTCTCCAGACCTTTCACACTCTCAGCTGGGCTTTCTGCTCACCACCCCTGCCATTTACACACTTGTCCTGAGTCAGGACAATCCTATGTTCTCCACCCCTTATTCCATTTGCCACTCTCAGTCTCACATCCACCCATCCAGCCTCCCTCTCCCCTGCTTCAGGTGCTGGCTTGGATTCTCTGTAGCTGTCTGGCAGATGAAGCTCCACACAGGAGAATGCATGGAAGCTAAAACATTAGAGCTGCCTTACCTTATGGAAACAACTGGGCATGATGGAAGTGGAAAGCTGTTCCATCCCCACTCTTATAGGGAGAAGCTAGGTCATTTCCTTCCCCTGATAAAACCCACCTCTGATGGGTATGGGAAGAATCACTTGCTCTATTAGGTTCTGTCCCCAAAACTTGGCATTCCAGGAGATAAGGTATCTCCACACAGTACCAGCCACTGTCTGACTAACCTATTAGACCTTCCTGGGGTTGTTTATCACCAGTTAAGAATTTTAAAACTTCTGCCAGGAAGAGAAGGCGTTTCAGGCAGCAGCTGATAAAAGATCTGATGAAAAGAACCAAGACAAGTACCCATGAAATTTTTGCAAGGAAGCGTCAGTTAAGAAAATATTCAGAGAATGGCTGCCAAAACTCAGCTTCCAAAAAGACTTTGTTTCTAAGAAAAATGTCAGAGAAGCGCTTTCAGAAGATAAGCTTTAGAAACCAAAAAAAAAAAAAAAAAAAAAAAGAAAGGTTGAAGTCATGTGTGTTCACAGATCAATCCAGGCTGGAGGTATAGGTATCCAACGGAGCTCTGTGCTCAAATAACAGATCATATTCCTAAAAAGAAAAGCTGACTAATGACCTGATCTTGAAGTAAAAGGGCACTTCATATTTAAGAGTTCAGGAAATTCTATCCACAGTAGACCTTCACAGAGACCCTTCTCTTTTTAAATTAAGTTTTACAGATTTACATTCTAACAGACAGCCTTTCAGCACTTGATAATTATTAGCCCAGACAGCTTTGGTATCTACATATTTTAAACTCATGCTCTAGTAGCAGCTCCAAAATGATCCCAAATAGTTGAAAAGGAGAAAAAAATCCAGTGTTAGTCTTAAAGATTAACAAATCCCATTGAAACACAAGACAATGAAAAGGCAAAATATTTTGTTACAAAGGAAGTGGTAAAGAAGTTTCAAAATACAGAGATGTTACTGAGGTCACAAAAATATTTTTGAGAAAACATTCTTGAGTGATTGCTAATGACACCCCTGACATTATTTATTTAGGATCAGATGAACAAGGTGCTTTTTTAACAAGCACGACAGAACAGACTTTGTTCTATAAAGGGCTCACAGTCCAGTCTGATAAGTAAAATGTGAATCAAGAACTACACAAATGTGTAGGACTGAGAAATGAAGTATGCCAAACACAGGATAACATGAGTCTTGCTCTGCCAAAGACTAAAAATATGAACAAGATAGAGGCCTTGCAAAACAGCTCAAGAAAGGCAACAGAGAAGATTGTGTAAATGACTTCACAAACTATTTTTACAGAACCTTCCACCACCACAACTGTCATGAAAAGTGTCCCATGCCCCTACAGATTTACAGTTCACAGAGTTCTACACTGAGCAGCAATGGCCAAGGATAATTGCCTGAAGTACATATCCGATATAATTTCTTAAACATACACTCTTGGAAAGCTGAAACCTCTCACAGGATTACCTTGCTTTGCACTTGAGCAACACTCCATCTGAATGGGTCAGTGTTCCACTCTCTCTTGCCCTGTCAATTACCAAGCTCTACTGAAGAAACTATTTAGTCTGCTGAGATGCAATTTTTTTTTTTAACATAAATACAAAGACATGCCATTCTGGGTGTACTCACCCATGCCCCTCTATGGTTATTCTCCTCTTTGCATGTACACAGCTAAGTGTAATGGTTTACATCACCTCTGACCCCTCACCTAAACTGGGCCAATAAGTAGCTCTTCATTAGAAGGGCAATAAAACTTACAGATTAAAAACTCTGGATTCATATAAAACTGTTTCAAAATATCCTCACATGAACCTAAATCTTAATGCCTAATGAGCCCTGGGGCCCGTCTCTAAACTGGAGACATGCCAAATCCTGGATGCTGATAATATTTTGGCTTTACAACGCAGGGCTTGAAAACCACAGAACACCAATCCCTTCTCACCTCAAGGCATGGGTCACATTCAAATCTTCAAGTATGCCTACGAAACCCAAATACTTTCTTAGTTTCCAGGAATAGGAAATTCAAGCAAAAGTCTAATTAAGTGTAAGGGCTGGGCACCCACTAACTTCTCCAGTGAGGTATCTGGCAAGACAAGTGGCTTTGCACTGCACACTACACAGGCAAGTGCTGAACTGATGCCAGGTCTATACCACTGACAGACAAGTAGCATAACATCTGTAAAACCCTAATATCTACAATCATGACTATTTGTTTTCCCCTGCCAGGTCTCTAAGTGACATGGTATTTTTACATAAGTGATAAGAACTTGTTATTAAAAACAGTCAGACAACTGAAACACAATATATACAGTGAAGGCTGTTCTCAGTACCTAATAGTACCACTGACTCAGAAGACAAAGTTTTACTATTCCATAGCAATACACTTGCACTGATCTGGCACATACCCAGCCCTTGCTGAAAACAGCATTCATGTCAGCCCAAAGCTTCGTCAGATGCACTATAACCATGATGTAAGCCCAAAGAAACTCTGCCCTCCGAGAAAAAGCAGCTTATTCATCACCAGTGACATGAAGAACACAAGCTAAGGAGATTTCTTATTTACAGATGGAAATTACTCTCACAACAGAGTAAATGATAATTTCCATTAAGTAATTTTTGATCACAGTTACATCAAGTTCACTCAGATTTATAGCCATACTTCACTTTATCTATGTGCATGACCAACTCTTTTTTTTTTTTTATTTAAAGTAACACCTAAAAACTTTCTTGTATTTTTTAAAAGCATAGGACACATACAGCTGAAGGGAACTGCCTTTCCTAAATCTTGTCCTACACATAAAACTTTTTCTCTAATTCACTGTACATACCAAATTTTACCAAGATGACTTAAATGCAATAAAATACCTTCACATCTCATCTTCCAAAAGATAATTTAAAAGTTAGGATCAAGGAATCCTGGTTTCAAACAGTAAGCATAGTTTCTGTACATCTTTATTAAGCTATATAAAATATCATGTGCTAATACACAAAATAAGCATCTCTAAGAAACAAAGAAAATTTTGGGAAAATTCTTTTAACATAGCATTCAGAACTGTACATGCAAGTGACATCCAGCTTTTACAGTTACTCTTCTTACTTGTGTATGTTTATGTCATGACTTCTCAAAGTATGCAGATAAATATGTTAGAACTTTTCACACTGGAGAAAAATCACAGATTTATTTTACCTGCATTGACTTCTATAAATTGATTTACATATACACACAAAAAGCAGACTTGTAGCTAGATTGTTCTACATACAGAACCCAAGCCATTACACACAAGCATGATGCTGTTGGACTCCATTGAAAAACCAAATAACTTCTACTGGTACCTAAATCTGGATTCAGTTTGAGCTCATTGCTTAAGCTCCTTTGCCCAGGACCCATGTTTCAGTTGCTGTTATTCTTCACTATAGTTTGGTCTATTTCTGACATTAAAATCCCATTACCACAAATTTTCATGGTGGCTGGACTCCTGGTATTGCTTGATTCCAGAGAAAGACTGACAGACAATACCATATCAATTGCATGTCTGAAATGCTGAGAGATACACTGGTAGTAATATGAAAGCAAGTAAATAACTTGGATTTTCCAAGTCTCACACTGCCAGAGACATCTCTAACTACTGAATGTGCAATGTGAAAGAAGGAATCCTGCAGCAGCAGAGATGGGAAAGAGGAGGAGGACAGCAAAGAAAATTGAAAGGAATTGCTCACCTTAAAAACAGCCTTGCTGAGATACTAGAACAGTGACAACTGGGAAGGTTGAAGGTAGATGTACACATTTGTCTTCAGGTAGTAATTTTTAAACTTTTTAATAGCAATTGTTAAAAATAAAACCAACTTCAGCTTCCTTATCTGCTGTTTCAGAAAAGCAACAGAACTACTCAAATCAGTGGTCAGGCAGATGGAGGAAGCATGTACTTTTTCATTTGCAATCAACCTTCACTCACATGCTGAAACCCATTGAATAGGAACACCTAAGCATTGCAGCAACCAGATCTAGTTTATTCCTGATTAATCCCTTAGCTTCTTATGATATCTGGGTCAAACCTACATGTTAGAGCTATGTAACGAAAAAGAAAGGGGGAAAAAAAATCAAACCCGCAAACATGTGGTGGAGTGGTAGTTGAGGATTCCTAGTGGTACTTCCTGCTACTGGTGTTATATTCCTGCCTCATATAGCTTTCCACCATCCTCCCAGGTGGACACACTTGCCCACCCACACAGAAGTGTAGCCAGGAAACTTCAGTCTTTGCATATGATAATTTAATACACAAAATAACAACAGAGCAAGAATTGCCTCCGCCTAGAAGTGATGTCCCTTGCTGAAATCACCATCTGCACTGATGTCAGATAGCTATGCTAAAAAGCCATGAACTCATTTCAGACAAACAGAAGTCATATTCACTGACTTCTCAGCACAGCTGGGTGAAGAATTAAAGCCAGCACTCAGGGACAGTGCACAAATAGGCTTTCAAATATCCAGAAAGGATAGGCTTGTGTTACTCTCATCTGTCAGCTTGCCATTTTATGGCATCCTGCATTGTTTAAATATGCTCCTCAGCTCCCGAGCTGAATGTTGAAGCTCTAAGTGTGTTGTAATGAGGCCAGATCAGATGCCAGCCACAACATAAACACCACCAGAGAGAAAGGCACGAGGCTTGAGGGTGCCTGTGGCTAGCACACTAGTGCAGGGCTGCTCCCCTAGTCAAGCTAGTGGTCCCTAACACAGCCCAAGAGTCCAAGATGGACATGACACAGCTGAATTAGTTTTAATTTATTAAAATACGTAGATAGTTGCCAGATGTGAATGAATAATTTATAAATGGTGTTGCAAATGCCTACCTGAGTTTGCAGGATGGGGCCTGCTGGGGGAAGGCCTGACACAACTGTGCTTAAAGCTCCAGTGATCCTACTCTAGATGTAGACAGAGATTTGCCTTGTGTCCTTGTGTGCCTGTTTGCTGAATGGACTCTGGTATGGTAGCTAGCCCCATTCCCTCCTTTCTTAAAAAGGCCTGCGAAGTCAGAGGGTGGCCTGAGAAATGTTTGGGACACTCACAGCATACTGCCTGTGTCCCCATTCCTGACATTCAGTTTCCAGTCTTCCAGCTGGTGGGATCTCTCAGGACCCAAGTTCACTTTCAGTCCTTATCGCAAAATACAACAGGCAAAGGAACCACTGAGACAGCCATGGAAAAGTAAGATCCACTCCACGCTTACGTGGACATCACCCACACAAGTGACTGGCTACAAGTTGCCAGTTAATGACACTAGCACTGTCCTGTGGAGATAAACTGAGATTAAGTTTAGTTTCTCCCTAAAATTCAAACAATTCAGGTAAGCCAGACCACAGGCAATGAATTTTTCCATCTTCAGAAACCTAGTACCGCTAGAACATCTTTTTTGCCTGCAGTAGCTTATCAGAGATCAAGCTGTCCTCTACTTACTGAGGTCAGCTGTAATGAAAGTACAACAGATAGAAAAAAGGCTGAGAACATGCTTTAATGCCACTAGTTTTTGTTCGTGCCATATCCAAGCAGGTCTCTGATAAACCAGAAAACTTCTGTCTACAAAGAAAATAACCCCTGTGGCAGCTTTACTATCACTAGAAATTTAACTATCAGTACTTCACTTGCCAAAGCCTGTACTTTCTGAAGACAGATTAAGAGCTCTCAGTCTTGCCCCCAAATTTCTGTTGAGTTCTTTATTTTGCAGTGGACTCAGAATCAGTGACAAGTAATCTTTTGTTGTTTGTCCAACATCAGGAAGTCAAACTTGAAGGGCAGATTGGTGTTGATTAACACTTTTTGATTAACTCTGTGTTAGCTCCGGAGTTTTATCCCCTAACCACAGAACAGGATGCAATATGAACATCACAGCATCTCAGATTTGAAGTTGAGGAGACAGAACCCTTCAGAGTGGTTTGTGCTGATCCACAGGCAGAGAACAAGGACAAACTATTTGCCAAATACCACAGAACAACTTGGTATAATCAAGTGTTGTACCTTGACTTGTTGATTACTGGAGCTCACAGCATCTTAAGAAAAACATTATGAGTTTAAATAGCAAAACATTAGTTAAGCTTTCCATCTTAAAGATTCACAGCACTTAAATCAGACTACCTCTGCTAACTTACAGATAAGATTACCATCTAATCTCAATATGCACATCCCTTACTTTTCATGCAACACAATGCAACTGTAGCATTTAAGAATGCTGTCAAGTGATTCAGCACACAGCACTTCCCTTGAACACACAGAGGACGGAGATCTTGTGCAAGAGGCAGCCCTTAAATACAAAGATGTAAACTGCATGCTCCTTCTGAGTTATACAACTTTTGATCAACAGCAGCAACTACTTCCCTCTTCCTAAAGCCACTCCCCAGTAAAGACATGCAACTATGATGGAACCAAATCATATCATTTCCTTTAGGTTTTTTTTCCCCTCTAACAGCTGAAGTTCAAGCTGCTTGATTAATGACACCACTGATATAAACAACAGCATTTACAAGTAGGTTTCAATGCTGTCATAAACTGCCTAGACTTGAGTTAAAAGACACATCTCATCTCAACTCTATTGGCTGAGAACAGTTTTCAAGTTCCAATACCTTTCACAGAATAAAACGACCAGTAGCTGCAATGGTACAGCTAAACATGTAAGGAGATATCATTTATAAATTATGCGTTTAGTTCTGCACAAGCTTCATCCCTCTGGCACTCAGCTTTTACCAACTTCAGTGACAACCCTGCATGCTCAGGGCAAGAATCTGGTCCATACAGGTAATTCAGATCAGTAGATTTTGCCAAACTCCTGACAACCTGCATGGGATTTTTAAAGTACTATGGGCCTTAGGTCACAATTCCAAATACCTCTCAAAAGTCACCAGCTTGCATCTAAGCCCACAACATGTTTTTGGAAGACTCTGCCTTAAAACAAGCCATTAAAACCACAGAGAAAAACGTGCAAAAGTGAACTTGCATCTCTTGTCCAAAAATTACAAAACACATCGTTTAAATGCACCATTAGGTAAAATTTAGAGGATGCCTAACCTTTCCAGAAACTATTAAAGCAGCTGAGTATTGATGGCATTCAGATGGCTAACTCTTGAGAGTGCTTGGCCCTGGAGTTGGTTCAAAACACCTCACTGTAGCAGAGACATCTGCAGGCAGGTGTGGAGCACCATTTGCCAACCTGTGGTTAACATCTTTAAATAAAAGGAAACCAAAAAGCAAACAATTTTTGCTTCACATAACTTAACTAAGGAGCTGGGGTGGAGTGAGGGAAGCACTTTGCAAAGCCTGTTTTCTTTAAGCCACATTTCAATCCTCACCATAACAATAGCCTTGGCACCAAAATGACGCTGCAGTGAAATATCAGCACACACAATGTCAGAACTCCCAAAAGCAAACCAACAATTGGACATACTAGCTAAAGTTTATTTCAGCTTTAGTCAAGAACATATCCAGGGCTTGAAACTTTAAGTGTTACTTACTCACACAGAAGAATGCCGTTTTCTAATCCAGAACGAAAATCCTTCTCACCAAAACTTCTGCCTGTCACTTGCTGCAAAAGAGCAGAGGGAAACAGAAGAGAGACATCTATTAGAAGGTGCACTTTACAGGAGCTATTCACAACATCAGTAAAAGCATTGGCTGCACAGGAAACATCTAAGCTTTACAGGTCTTGCTGAAGGACTAAGTCTTCTCCATCAACCAGCTTCCTCCTTCCCATTTCATTGAGCTACGTAACACATGGAACAAAGCATTTGCTTTGGCCAGTATAATTACAAAAGTAAAAGACCTTACAAATCAGAACTAACAATGTAATCTTCAAAATATTTTAAAAATATTATTCTATGTTGTTTGGAATTTTAAGACTAGTATATTGAGACAAACCATATTTTTTTCTTGCTTTTTTGCACCACATTAAGAATCTGGTCTTGAATTTTTGTTCTTTAAACTATCACCTTTATACAATAAGCAAAGGAAGTGTTTGCATGAGTTGACAGACCTTCAGATGCATGCTACAATATTCCTGGTCACATTAAATGGCATTTCACATCATTAAGTCAACTGTGAGTGTGAAAACAAACTAACTGAAATATAAGGTTTAGGTACCTACTCATGCAGCCTGTAATGGATGATTGGACCAGGAGGTATCTTTTGTAATATGAGCTCTTAAGCCAGTCTGTGCTGCTTAGGAATGGACCATCTAGAGCTGTCTAGCTATCCCAATTTTGCCTGGGTATGCTGGGTGCTACAAGCATGTCTGAACCCCCACTTATGACTGACTACCATGTTGACAGTGTTAACAAGGCTTGCCATTTATCCTCAAATTATTTGCAAAAGATGATGTGGTCATTTAAAAGAATAAAGAGTACTTCTTACTACCATCAACAAATACATAAAAATAGCAATTGTGTTTAGGGAGTTCTGAACAGAAACAAAACAAAGGAAAAAAAGCCTGCCTAAGTTTTTAATTGTCCTCCAGGAGGTCTTCTCTGCACCCAGCCAAAACATTTACCGGATGCTTATAGAGTTCTCATGGCTCACATCCAATCTTTCAGCAAGACCCTTGCTCTGGGTGTTGCTTCCACCATAGGGAACAGTGACTTGAGGACACATCTGTCCCTGCGACTCCATTTTCTCCTTGCTGTTCCATTCAGATACAAGACCCTTCCCCTCCCAGTTTCCTGTCATAAAGACAGCAATTTATAAAAACTGACGAGTTTGGCACTTTCCCATGGGATTAGTGAATGCACCAGCTTCACAAATACTGGTTATAGCTGCACACAGTCAGACAGAGAACAACAATTTTTTTTTATTTGAAGTGTAGAAGCAAAATCTAAAACCTAATCCCCTACTTAATTATAACTAAACTGTTCTTTTTCAATGTAAAGGAATTTCTTCCAGCATACTGGCATGACAGGGTGTAGACTTAAGCCTCCTGTATTCTCAAAAGTGAATCATAAAGACAACAGCTGACAATCATATTTTATGCAAATATACAGATCAAGACCCTGAGTTGCAATCATACCTCAGAAGAAGCCCAATGCAATTTCCCAGTAGTAAATGACCTCTAACCATTTAAACTCTCTCTAATCATAGTACATCATCTCTAATCTTGATCTGCTGGGACAGAGGGAAATTATAACAAGAAAAACATTAGCATTTGGGAAGAATGATAAATGGAGCATATCAAAATGGAATTGCATTTCATCCACAGAATAAAATACAGTACAGAAAGGATTAGGAAGAGCTATTTTATAACAGCCTGACTCATAGTGGTTTTTTCATCTATGCAGGAAAAAAAATATGAAAATTATAGCTATCTTATTTCATTCCTTAGCATCAGGCATTCCAGCTATGGAAATTAATCTTTTTACATGTTTGTTGAACACCCTTATTCAGCAGGGAGCAGTACTGAAACTTTTAACACAATTCAGGTAAGAATCTAGCTGCCAAAAGCTGTCAGCTGAGGATTGCTGTCACTAGTGCTGATGTAGAAAGGTTTCATACGTAATTTCTGGCTGCACAAATAAAAATCACGAAATGCAAATGCACAGCTGGAACAACAATTCATCCAGTGAGAGGTAAAACAAAAACTGACAGCAGGTGAGGAAAGACAAGAATGTCCAGGAACAGTGCATGTCTGTTTGAAAAGGAACTGGAAGTAAATGAGGCACGGAAAGGTTTACGCCTGTTCTGAATGATTCAGTTGCAGAGGGGAAACATTAATCAGCTACAAGTCTCCTGAGTTAGCCAATTAAAATGTAAGAAAGGTTCAACAGGGAAAGGCTAACTAAAAATAAGCATGAAAATGACATTATAAATGACAAAGATAACCCAAAAGGGGACTGAGAGGATCAAAAAGCTGGGTCCACCTTTTCCAGAGGAAATCACAGCTCAGTTTCTTGGCATCTGCACACACACACACCCTGCTGCCTGCAGGAGGCCACTCAGGGCCATACCCTCAGGAAGAGCTGCAGCAGGACCACAGGCCGGCTCCTGGCATAGCTCTGAGATAACCTCTGCTCAGCACATTGACAGGGGGAGGAGAGAGGACCTAAAGTGACTTCAAGCAAAAGGGTTGACACTCTCATACTGGCAGAGTCCTGCATAGCTACACGCACACTGAAGTTTGCCCAAATGCCTTTAAAAAGAAAGCATGGGCAGTAGCCATGGTATCACAAAACTGCTGCACATGTCCCAGAACTGTGTTCATGGTGTTAACCTAAGCTCTGGTCTGTTCCTACTGGCTTATGTTCTTCCATGCCCAGTCTTCAGTTTGGCTGCTGGATGAAAACCCCATGCTGAAGATACAGACCAGCACTGTACTTGGGCAATACAGAAGGGAGCAGAATACAGGGAAAAGTTCCCTCTTCTCTTCTGCAATGCCTGTACACTGTAACTCACTGCAGTGCAAGGGTACAGAACAGAGAATGGATCACCTTAAAGGCAAAACACAAGCTGTTATCCTGATCATGATTACTGAAAAAAATCCTGCTACTTTTTTAAAAAGTTCTATAAAGCCGAAAGGAAAAGAGCTGCCTTTCCGTATCATACTGTAACTTAGAAAATAGACAACAGAAGCAAAACACAATATAGCTTCTTGTTGTGCTTCATTTACATGAGGAGGAGTTGTTTTTATTCATCATCTGGGCAATATTTTCTTCTCTGTATAGAGCTACAAGGGCCTTGAACCACAGCAATTTTTTGACTGCCGGACACGTTTCTCACTTTCACTGACGCTTAACAACCTAGAAAATAAACCTGAGTAATAAAAGTAATTAAAAAAGGAATAAAATTAGGAGACTAAACCACAACACACTGACTCACTATCATAAGCTTATGGTAACAACTTTAAAACGTCTTTACACACAGTAACACTTCCTATATACGCTAATGTTACCAATTGACTCTTTGTTCTTTGCAGTTTACACGTGCCACTAAATTTATGTCATCAAGGATGGCTGTCATCCAGCCACTAACCAGTGCCATATTACACAACTCCATTTTCACTGAGCTTCAGTTCACATTGTTTTCCCTGTGTTTTGTATTGCTGCTTACTGAGATGGAGTTCACAAAGCCTTTGATATCAAAGAAGCCTAAGGGCATGAAAAAGGTGACAAATAAGAGTAGATGTTGGCCTCAGGTGAAATTTATCTTGGCCAACAAGATGCAAGTAGTTGAATAAAAACATCATCAGGGACAGGAATTTGAAAATAGCTTCATTTTCTATGTGCACATCTGAAAATACCATGTAAAGCAGTGAACAAAAATACAGACACAGCAGGGAGACGTCTTTGTTACTCATTACACATTTTTAACATCTTATGAAACACAACAGCAAAGAAAGAAAGTTTGGTAGACTGTTCATTTCTTTGTATACGGGTACATTGCATTTCAATTTTGTACAACCACTAGTTTTGTCTATATAATGATTTACTTAAAAAGCCCACTGTGGTACTTAAGTAGAAGACATTGCTTTTACTTTAGGGAGATGTGAAAGCAAAGTCTAAACTGTCACAATCACATTTACTTAAATAGAAAGCATTGGAACATTCAAGCAGTGGGGAACACAAACTACCAAGAGCATGACAGCTCTTAGGACATACAAATTTCACATCTCTAGAGTAATAAATTCTTACTTCCCTATTTCTGACATGTCATCTGAGCTAATAACACGAATACGCAAGGTAAGGTCTTTTCTTCACCTAGCGTAGACAATAGATTTCGGAACAAAACAACACTGCAAACTTAAAAGCCATCTTTACATTTGCAGACAAAAACTGAACACCACACTGCTCTGGTGTCTCGGTGGGACCCTTCACCAGCTCCTGCTTCTGCCCAGCTCTGCTCATGCCGTGCACTGCTCTGCCTGCAAAAGCGGACGGAACCCATCACCTATGCACGAGCTATGTAAGAGCTATGCATCTCTCTTACTCCAGAGCAGAGGGCTTTAAATTGATGAAATCACAGGAATATAAGCTAGTCCTAAGCAGTTTTATTACAAATACTAGGAAGCTAGCTGATTTAGCATAGCCAGACTTGAAGACTGCATGAATGGAGCTTCCCCAGAGCAACAAACACTGCTCTAAATGTACCTTGTCTTCCCAGAAAGCTGACTGATGAGAAGGCACCGCACAAAGCTTTCCAAGGCATTACGGTCTTGAAGTAATTCACTACTAAAATCAATAAAAGGATGAATAACCCAAACATCTTTATTGTGTATTTCTACTCTCAAAGACAAAACCTGCGTAAGGTCAGAATGACTGATGTATCCAGCAATGAACCACCCAAAATTCTGTGGTATAGAACTTGAAAATTTAAAGAATGTATGGAAAGAAGCAGGGAGATTTCATACTTGGGTAACGATATCAATATGCAAAGAAAACACTTAATATTATTTTTTTGTTAGATCTTCCACTTTCTGGTCACTTAAGTTTAACTGCAGTTTGCAAAGTTAACTAGCTATGCTGAAGTCCCCTATGTTGATTTCCTCTGGCTGTTCATCCTCATACTAATCTTTAAAAAGCCAGGATGTTTACTTGCTCTTTTCCACACATCACAGGAGCTCATTTTTTTTTCTAGCAACAACAGAATAAAATCGGAGACAAGGTATTCTCCTCCATTTGTTTCCATCTGCCACAGTGTCACTTGGGTTAGCTGACAGTTTGGTGTCAACACATAGCATGGGAGAACCATACCCGCTGATACAAACATACACCTAATGCCTTTTGTGGACCCAATTTTAGGTCCTTAGCAAATAAATGATTTCTTTGCTACAGGATGCCAGCTAGTGCCTTTTTTATTCCATGAAGGGAGAGACAACTGAAAGACCCACAACAGCAAATTTTTTCCAGTTCTTTACATAGTTTAGTGAGGAAGTGATTCTATAAATAGACAGACATTTATATCAGACATTTATATTTAATGCGTAAACTAAAATCAGGTCCATTCAGTATTCCATTTAGGAAAAATGACAAAAAAAAAAAAAAAAAAAAAAAAAAAGAAAGAAGGGTAAAACAAATGTGCCAGACACAAATTTCCATGCCAGGCCTCCACCATACCTATTCTTCCTATCAAACAAGAATTTACCAAGATGAAGACAAGAGTGCTCCACTGACACTTGAGACAAACCACAAACCAACTCTGAGCTGCTACAGAGCAGGACTGCTCTGTAAACTCAGGCATTGAGTTTAGCAGGTCTTTGACAACACCCCCTCAGCACTTTCATGTATGCCAGAGAGAAGAGTTCAGCATCTGCACTACAGTTCTGCCAGCTGAAAGGCCAAGACATGATGGGAGAAGACAACTTCAAGCAAATGAGGCTTATTGCTGCTAATAAAGCACAGGTATCAACACTATATTCTTCCTTTTCCCAGTAACACACCACTGCCATCAGCAGCTATTACCCATCCAAGGCTTTAAAGCTAAGTCTGTGAAGGTTTTGTCCTTACTAATCCTGGCCGTCACCAGAGCTTTCCACACTGAAATTCTGCATTGCTAACAGTATTATTTCCCATGTACAGTTGCCATACGTTGTTTGGATTTACGATCTCACAGAGCAGTGCACATCTCTGCCAGGACATCTGGTAGTATAGTCTCGTTTGGCTGGCAAGCTGCTAAGGAGTGTTAAAATTTCATGAGAGAGTAAAATCAGCCTCCTTTTTCATCTCTGTTCCCAAATGCTGTTTGTATACATCCCTAGGCGCATTGCCAAACTTTGCAGCCTTCCCTTTGAGGTGGGACAGAAAGGACGTAATTCAAGGTTGAATGTTTTGTGGAGAACAAGAGCAAAGCAGGAGAGAATTTAAGAGATTTCTGTCATACTTCTCCTGGCTGAAGTGGAAGCCCTGAAAGCTTCACTTAGCAGCAGGCCACTTGTTACATCAAATTTGTATTTGATAGACAGAAAACTGGTATTGCATCGTTGTTTTATGGGGAACTCTCATCTGTACTTCAAGCACTATTATCAAAATTAGATACCAGATGATAGATATGACAGAACACCCTAGGATACCTGTTTTTAATCCGTGGTCCAATTTAGGGTTCTTTTTACTACTTAGAACAAAACAAATAAGAAAAAATAAGGTCTCAATGAGAAAAGCTTTTTTCTTGCACTGTGCGAGCCATTGTCTTTTTATTAGTTTTAATGTGAATTAAAGAAGGGGGCTTTGTCATGGTATAGCCCCTATGCTTCTGCCGCAGATTTATCAGTCAAGCTTTCAGCCTTCTTGACTGGTAACAAAGAGGAATGAAGCATTATTTCAAGAAAATAAGTTGTATTTGATGGAAACTACATCTTACCAGAATGAATAATATGTTCTTTAGCTGTGTATTTTTTTCTGCAAAAACAAGATCCCATGTAGGCAGGCAGAGAAGCAGAGATCAGGATCAGAGTGTACGATGTGGAGCCAACAAGTACAACAAACCAGAAGGCGAGAGCAAAGTAGCTGCCTCCTCAGTCCAAGGCCCTCTTTTAATCTAATCCTGGCTGTCTGGAGAGCCTGGCCTTGTTCCTCTATACCATCTGGAGAAGGATCCCTGTTCAGCTACTCCTTTCACTACTTCACAACTTACCCCAGTTCAGGGAGAACCAGTACTTAATGGTAGTTCCTGCACCTTCGAAGGGAACAGGAGCAGATGACTAACAATTAATAGCTATCATGAACACCTTTTCCCAAGGTCTTACTTTCTTACCCAACCAGGCTAAACAAGCAGTCTGCTCATTGAAAAATTCCACCCTCTTAAATGCAATCCCCTAGAGTTTGCCAGGAGGCATTGCCTTCTATTGTCCCTCTTTAGTTGCATGCAGAAAAAAGGTTTATACAGGGTTTATACTCTCCAAAGCAGCAACTGTTGATTTAGCCCTTATTATTTCCCTAAAGTGATACATCTTGAAGCTGGAATCAGTGCTGAAGGAGATCGGTAACTCAAGCTCTGGCTACTGAGCTCTGAGTATCTGTCAGACCAATAAATGTCAGCTTCACATTTTATCACCAAGCCAAAGTTTTTTTAAGCAAAGGCCAGGAGAAATTTTTTCCTTTGCCTCAGGTTGATTACACTAGCAGCTATCCAACAAAACAGGAAATTGGCTTTCTGGCTATCTCTAAAAGAGCAAAGAATCAGAATAGACATTGTTTTATTCTCTACCTCCTTTTTCTAGTTGCACTCTCCTGCAGTCATGAAAAAATTGCTCCTCCAAAATACATGCTATGTTGCACCATCTATGTGTTGAAATTAAGACAGTCCTGAAACAGAAGTGTTTATAAAGCTCTGTCAAGTAATTACAGCTGCAGAGGCAAAGCAAAGCACAGGCAGCAGCCTCCTCATTGAGCCCAGCATCTTGTCCCATTCTCACAGCAATGAAGAGATCAGCAGCTCTGCAGGAGATGATGGGATCACTGCAGTATCTAGATTTTTTTAATCCCCACTTCACAGTACTCTAACCTATCTTACATTATTGCTGCATTTGGGTTTTACAAGATGACTGTGCTACTTCTTGGACAAGCAAAGTTTTGACACCAGTGAGTTGCTTTCTGCCAGGAATGTGCATCTTGGCAAACAGCTTTAAAACTCCACACATATAAAGCTGGACAGGGACGAATACAAGCATACAAGAAGCTGCAAGTTAGAGAGGTCCAACACTAGAAGCATTTTAGCTTGTCATTAACCACTGTCTACAGAGGTACTACCAAAGTTCAGTAATTACTCAGCTTTTGCCATGAAAAGTGTCTGCTAGGAGACACCAGTTTCCCTTTCTGAAGAAATTAGGTGTTCACTTGAGCAAACCATTACTGAATTTAGCCAGCCATTTAAAGATGACACTTAATGTCTCAAGGTCTCAGTGGAGCCTCTGAAATGCTACGATAAGCATCACTGAGCACCAGTCAACCTTGAAGCTTTTAAATTTAATATCAAGTCATATCAAGACAAGTCCATATGTAAAGTGCCCCAGTTACAGACTGTACAATTTAAATATATATATATATAAGTATAGCTCAGCAAGCCATTTTAAGACTGGTTCTCCAGACAAGAAGCCTGGAAGCCCAGAGCAAGTAAAGCAGGAAACTGTCTATGAGGAATAACTCATTTCATACAGACACCACTGAAAGACATAATTTTGTCTACTGACAACATAATTCTGCAAAACTTTGGTCCTTTCAAATAAAAGAGAAAAAACAAACAAACAAACAAACAAAACACACAACACTTCTGGAAAGCAATATCTAAGCTCCTTGGATGTTCCCTCTGAACTCTGTATTATCAGTTGGCACGTTCTCCAGCAGGAACAGAGCTGTGTGCCACAGCCTTGCAGTCATTTGCAA
The DNA here is from genome assembly GCF_003957555.1 of Calypte anna. Lineage (NCBI taxonomy): Eukaryota > Metazoa > Chordata > Aves > Apodiformes > Trochilidae > Calypte > Calypte anna. The sequence continues at coordinate 14,576,409 of NC_044248.1, read as the reverse complement.
ACTGCAGAACTGGCATCTTCTAAACAGGAAAAAATATGCATTTCAAAAATTACAGACAGATGAAAAATTATCCACTTTCCTGCAGAAAGCAGGCTAACCTTAATTCAGTCACACACTTTAGAGGCCTTCATTAGTAACTCTGTGGAAGTAGATCTACTATACTCATGGTCTCTAGAGAGACAGAGGTAAGGAAAAACATTTATGGTCTGAATGCCTTTCCAGCTAAGCCAGTTTTTCAACACCATTTGGCCACCAAGCAGGGGTGGAGCTACTGCTGCTGCCAAGGAGCAGGATGGCCATCTGCTCCCTAAGGTCAGGCAAGTCAGGAGGTAAGGGTGGCCCCAGCACAGGCTGTGTCCTCACCAATGGGACCCAGTCACAAAGGCATGAAAGGCATTAGAGCCAAGGTCCATCCACAGTCTCAGATGTGGCAAAGTGATGAACTGGTTCCAGGGTCTGCCCAGGGAATCCAACCAGGAGCAAAAGGAGATAGGGCCACAGAGAAGGACTGGAAACAAAGATACAACACAGGTCCAAAGTTCACCCAGGAGCCAGGACCAAAGACAAAGCATGGACACAACCTTCAATCTATGTACAAGGGGTCCATCCAGGAGACAAGGTACCTGCAGCAGTATACTTCACACCAACAGCAACAACTCCAGAAGCACCAGGTTTGAGGCCATGACAAACCTGAACAAGGAGCAAGAAACAGAGAAGCAATGAGAAGCTTCCCTCTGCAACTGTCATCTCTGCTGCCAGACACTGCAGGCACTACCAGAAGTGGTAATACTCCTGCAATCCATGAGAGTTACTGGCTCTAAACAACTCTGATTCACTTTACCTATCTTATGAAAATGGAAAAATTGCTTTCTTCTTCCCTCACATCTAGCATGAGAGCTGGAGAGGATAACACAACCACAAAGAGAATGCTGCCATAAGGGAAGAAACAAAACCAGAAAAGAAATAGGAAAGTATGCTGAAAAATAACGACTATTTATCTCCAAATTATGATGACGTTACAAATAGAATAGAAAGCCTACTGCAGCCTCTACTGGAGTACACTGGTTTTCTGTTCTCCCCAACTCTGCTCCATGTCTCCCATGTCCCAAACCCTAAAAAGAGAGCCAATAGCCTGAAAAAGGAAGTAGTGGCTGCCATTGATGTTCCATATTAATGGGAATGCTTAAGAATAGCTAGAATTGACTGATCTTCTGGAGCAAGTGGACATGATTTGTTGGTAGATTTTACTGCATTTAAATAGAGAAGAAAGTAGTTCTTTAAGTTTTCAAATCACAGCTTACTTTTGAAAAGGCACCTCCAAAACTAGTAATCATCTTAAACAAAACTAAGGAAAAGAATGTCTTACTCTTGCTTTTCACTCTTTTGCACTATTTACTTCTCTCCCCTCCACCTCCCAAAATTACATTTTTCCAACTAGAGAATGTTCAGACTTATCTTTCAGCAGATTGCTCCCACAGGAGCTAACGATCTCGCAGTGCATAATGAGTATGAGAACCGAAAACCATTTTCCATTCATCCTATTTAGCTGGCACAGGGCCATTACATGTAAGTACTGATAGACTTTTCTGCTGGAAATTCATAAATCAGTATTGTTGTCTCCTGAAATGATAAACACTTCACTTACAGATCCAGAGCATCAAATCAAGACCTATTTACACGGTTGCCCCTGAGACAGAAAGTGGCAATGTTACACAGGGTGGGTTGCTGCTATTTTCTCCCCTGCTGCTGCAGACATAGGGAGTCTTTGTTTGGAGGACATTGAGAACAGAGGGAGAAAGGGAGGAGGATGGATGATGCTTACAACAATAACAAACACTGCTCTTTTCTACTGCTGGAGCACCTGCTGCCTCCATAAGTTCAGGCTCATCCATTATGCAGCAGCGATGGCTCCAGAAGCACCACCAGCTCTGAAGCCAGGACAGACCTGAGCAAGGAACAAGGCACAGAACCAGCAGCAACCTCTAATTATCCAATCAACGAGCTGCACCAGGACTCATTCTCTTCCCTGTTTATTACTGGGTGAAACAAACACTAGGAACAATTAGATTAAGCATCTGGTTCAAATATAGACAGAGAAATAAAAGAAATTTGTCCTCAATAAAATTTGTCAATCAAGCTTTGTAGTAAATAAAATCCTGAAGAGACAAGCAAACCCAACAACTATTTTAATTGTTGTTACTTTTATTTTTACTGTTAGTGGAAACCATGTAAGGTCTAAAATGGATTGAAAGGAATGTAATTATTACCCCGTAATGCTTTAATAGTGGAAAAGGAGCCTATTAAAACACACTTAACATTTCCAATCTAAACAATAAGAGCTGCAAGTTTCAAAACATTTGCTACATTTCTAAAATTCCAAGAAATCTTTTGAGTTGACCACTTTCTCAGCAGAAATCAGACCTGTCCCATGAAGATTTCCATGCTTCCTTCACACTACCACACTACTTCACTCATGCCAACAGGGCAACTCAAATGTTTCTTTAAACATGAAGCATTGGCAGGACTCAACACTGAAAAGTATACCTAAATATATTACCAGCATTGGACTGCAAAACAATTTTCAGAATTAGTTGCTTAATTCACAACTTGCAGCTGTCAAAATGAGAGAGAAATTATGACTGATTGAAGCATGTTTTCGGTGTACCTCTTGATACTCATATACTGAGCAATCTTCTCCAAATCTGAATAAAAAAAACCAAACCCAGAGATCTTGACACTATCCATTAATTAATCATAACAACCATATAGAAAGGGAAATAAACTTTAAGTTACTTTCCTAAATGGTTTTCAAATTTCACATATTATTCATATGATTCATATTATTCATAGAATAAAGGCAAATATATTTAACAACTTTCTCCATTACTATTAAAAACCACACAGGTATTGCCAATGTTATGTGGCACTCATCAGTCATGTTGTACTTCCAGCCATGCATTACTGTCTTACAAATAGGAAAATGAACCAGAACTGTCAGAACAGGAATACCTGCCTAATCTACAAGCAAAATTACAGACAACAATGAGAAAGACTTTAAAAACCACAAAAAATTTTCCCCCACCAAGCCCACTCACACCAAAAAACCTACTACAACATATATAAATAATACAGATATTCTGTGTATCAGGCAACATTTTTTTTGACAGCACTGCCACTGTGTTCTTTTGAGAAGGCATTCACTTATAGGAAACTGTATTTCTCCCCCCTTGTTTTTCAAAGTGAAGAGGTACATGCATGACAGTAGGAGCTTTGCTGTTAAATTCACGTGTTCATATAGCTTCTCAGTCCTGGTTGTCTGTAAGTGCACCAAAGCTGTATTAAAATCTAAGATGATAAACCCTATGATGTTTTAAAAGTGAAAGCTGAGGAAGAACTGAAAGCTTCTTTCTCTCTGGCTAAAATTAAAACTGTCTTTTCCAATCAGCTGACTCTAACAGGTGGAAATTCTAAACCTCTCGTGCTAAATATTGCCCAGCTTAGGCTGGAAGAAGCAGTCACCTACGGGAAGCTACCAGCAACAGCTGTCTGATAACAGCCTGTCATTTGGAATTAAGGGCAAGCATTTAAAATTTTCTCATGAGAGAGGAAAAAAAAAAAGGAGGAAAAATAGAAAAAAACAACAGACTTTAGCAAACAGTTTGTTTGCTACAAAAGCATCACTTGACATTTCACTGAAATCTGGACAGTTTAATCTTAAGAGTAAACCCAGTTTCTGAATATTTTTCCTAACTGTTCACTCCACAACTAGGGGCAGACTGCTCAGCAGAATATGAAAACATTTACACTGAGTTGGAGAAGCTACTGGAAAAGCAATGTTATTTTGCCAGGACTGTTATGCTGACAAATTTGTAACCACCACCTGATTTAGCTATGCCAATTAATTTTTCTTAAAGTTAATTTTTTTTATTTTGGTATCAATCCTACTGTTGCTGGTTTTGTACATGATGAAAGACATCAGGTATCTGAGTATGAGCTGGCTCTTTTCAGCCAGAACAAGAATGCCAGCACACTCTGCAACCATCTGTTTTTACCATACACTGCAAAGGTTGTCCAAATAACTTCAAGTCCAGTACCTTTTCATCATTTTGCATACTATGCACTCCAACTGCACACTTGAAAGAACTGCTAGAAATTTTCTCCCAACAAGCTCGAACAGATATTTGCTTACAGTCAGCATTCTCAATCTTTCAAAACAACAGCAATTTTTAGCCCTTAGTAATAAAAGGGGATCTTTTTACTCCATAGTACAACACCAGCAGGTACAAAACTTTAGTAGGACAAATACTTATGTGGAAACAAAGGAACTTAATAAAGGGATGTTAAAAGAGAAAGTTAATCTTCCTTCTGCCTCAACACATGGTGGAGGCAAAGGGACAAGAAGAAGCAGTGCTAAGTACCTTGATTGCATAGCATTGCATCCCATAAATTTTCTGAATATCATTTTCAGATGAAGCCTGTGCATGAATTCTCTCTGCTTTCACCAAGGTTGATTTGGGTAAAAATAAGAAAAGACACACGAAGATAAAAATAAAGTTGTAGACAGAAATAAAGTTGCAGACAGAAAATACTTGATCCATTAGGAGCTACATGAAAGTTCTTTTGATGCAGGTTAACTCCTACAGAAAACCACAGCTGCTGTCTGAAAAAAGTAAGAAAACCAAGCAGGTTCGTCTGAACTCCAGAAACACAAAAGACCTCACAACACTCATTCTATCTACTTTGTTTTTATCTTGATGCACTGACACCAAGTAATGTAGAGGTATTTGCATTAGTACAAAATTATCAAGTTAAAGATACTGTCTCAAGAACTGTTTGTTGAATAATCTTTTCTGAAGAGTCTATAATGGAACAAAACTCGATGTTACTAATATGAAAAAAACAGATTCAGTATCAGAAAAAACAATACTATTTTTGTATGTTTTGCATCCAAACCACAAGACAGCAAGAGCCAGAATGTGCTCCAAGACTAATAAAAGTTAAGTTACTCTGTGGTTTTCAGTACTGGGTTAAAACCAACTACACTGCACTTTAGAACTTTGTTTTTTATATTGCATGGTTTACAATTTAACCCAGACAGCAAATGCAAATGAACGTTCAGACAACTGAAGCTGGGTTTTGAATACTGTTTGATACCACCCCTCCACCTAGGTCTGAACTACCTCTTGAGATGTTCCACAAACCCACATCTTCTCCAAGATTGAGTCATGCCACTTTCTCCCCCCTCCTCTCCAGCTTCACTCCACATGATAGGACTGATTTTAGCCACTTGTTAGAGGAACAGAAGCAGGATTCTGCAGAGACAAGCTTCAGACTGACCTCACATTTTTGCATTTTAGTGGTATTCTTTTTGGCTTCCAATAGCATGGGAAGATGGAATGGCCCTGTCTAAAACAAAATTAAAAAGCGATATCCAACAGGCAAATTAAATGCCAAATATGCTATCCCCTGCTACACCATCAACAGACCATGTCTGTTGCAAAAGATGTCTTTTGCATCTTTTAAGCTTAATCAGCCCTCTATAGCTAGATGCCCAAATCTGCCATTTGTTTCTTCTATAACAATTTGCAAGACAGCCCTTGGAAAGCTGAGCAAGCTGAGCAGGGGTGCTTACTCAGATGAAAGGCAAGGCCTTTTTTAAGACTTGTCCAGGGAAAGTTTGTGACACACATGACCACACAGCACCTGTGCCTCTTATTACTTACTCTTATGAAATAAACCACATGGGGATAATGAGGAAAAAACCCAACAAATACAAACAACAGAAATCCTATCTGACACAATTAGATGAGCTGTCACAATACTGCCTGGAAGGGATAAAACTAAAAGCAAAACCACCAAAGTTTATTTCAACCTATTCCTAATGCTTGCTGATGATCCCCTTATCTTCACTGGCATCACTGTGACCCTTTTCAAACCCCTCCAGTTTGCTGTGTAGCATCTATCTGTCTGACTCTTGCTGTGATATCCACAGTAGCACATTTCCTCTGGTTTACCCAGTTTTCTATGCTAAGAACAGAAAATAAGCCTTTCCACTCAGGAGTGGATACTAAAGTCTAATTAAATATCCCTTGAGCTTCTAGTTTGGCTTCTCATTCATTTTCAGTTAGGCACGTGGTGTTTGATCTCAAGGTAATAACAACCACCCCAACTTCTATTAAAGTGAGTGAAAGCTAAACCATTCAGGTCTCAACAGGGAACTAACTGTGTCTTAACCAGTTCACCTATTTACATCCCATGTCTGTAGGAGCATTAAAGGTGCAAGCATTAGAGAAGGTGCTACCATCTGCAGCTAGTAACTCCCATGAAGGGCAAGAAGGTTGAGATTGGCTGCTTCTTTCAAGTGCCCTAAAGTAAACAAATCCCTTTGTTCCTTCCCCTTGTAGTAACAGGAGTGAGCAGATGGGAAAAATCAAACAAAGGTTTTCCTCATTGTATCCATTTTATTATAAACAGCTGTTTTTCTCCCAGTCATTGCTGGATCTTACAAAATATCTTGATGGCCTTATGCATAGAAATAATTTTGTCATCTATCTACACTATCATTTTTATCTCTCTCTGTATAAAGGGCTCTGAAATCTTCATATTGTTGATTTGCATTTATTCAACAGCTAAATGCAACCAACAATTTAACTAACAAGATGATCACTCCAGCTGACACATTTTACAGGTTTTATGGGTTTGCAAATTCACTGAGCAATCTCCCAGCCTCCCAGGAGTCTCACAATCAAAACAAACAAAATCTTCAGTCCTCAGAAGATACTTAGTAAACAAAACAAGGTGAGTGCTGACTGCATTATTAGCTTAAACAACTACCACGAAAATAATTTTTTCCCATGCTTTCAAAGTCAGAACTATTTTCAAATTCTGAGGAATACAGCCCAACCTGAATCTCTACTCAAAGTCCCCATAAAGGCTGGTAGATCAGCATTTTAAAAAGTATTCTGAAACAGAGCCTTTCCAAATACAAACTAACAATTTGACATAGTCACAGAACAGGATACTAATGAGACTGTTTGTAATTAGTTTGGAAAAAAGAAACATCAGCAACAGATCAGCCAGCTCTAGGGCTGACTGCAACCCCAGAGAGTAGGAGGGAGCTGAGAAATCTTGGCAGAGACTCTCAGCATCCAGGCTGAGGGAGGGTGTGAGGAGAGGAAGCGGAAAGCAAAAGGGCGAGGGTTCCCTGGTCCCTTCCAAGGATGTTGTCTGCAAAGTATGGACACGCAGCACTGAAACCAGGAGGTTATGCTGCTAACAAACTCTCCGCAGCTTCTGTCCCTGTCTGTGATGTGTGTGTGACTAAACAGGTCCTGATGCACCACGGCATGCATCTGGCTCCAGTCAGAACCTTCAGTCTCATCAGTACCAGCGGTTCCCACATCTAAGCTGGGATAAATAACAGCATTGCAAACATTCAATCATATTTTTATACTCATTAACTGTTCAAAAATCAAGTAGTAAATACAAAAGAATCTCAAGAACGTAACTGGGTTTCAACATTAAGCATAACCTGAAGACTTCTGAAGGAAGCCACAAAATAAATAATAATAATTAAAAAAATCAATTTTAAAATGTGTTTGGAAACATGTCAGCTGCTTTTCTCTGTAGTATTTCACATATAACTATTTGTGGTTTAGCTAGGAATTTTTTTAATATTCATTTGACTCAGTGAACAGATGCCAAAGCTTCATCTCAAAATTCTGTTTAAGAGGTTAATTTATTTTTGAAAAGGAGCTAATAGATTTTAAATATCCAACTAACTGTTCATCAGGAAAAAGCCCAGAAATAAAACCCAGCCAAAGGTCAGACTTGTTAAACACATATCTATGAAATTCGGATTAATGCTGTGCTTCCTGTTTCTACATTTCCCCCTGGGCTCAAAATTCAGCCTTTTTGCTATTGGCATAGAGGGCAAAAATCAACTTCCTTCTAAAACTAAAATTTTAGAAGCATCCAGCTGTGCAACTTCTCAACTACACAGAGCCACACCAAATAGATGTGTGCTTTGGAGCGGTTTATGCCCCCCTCCCATAACCTAATTACTCATATGACTGAGGAGTGAGATAAAAGCATCTATCTGATCCAAAAGTCAGGAAACAGGGAATTCCCTGTTACATTCTAAGCCCAAACCAGATGTCTGCACCTGCATCCCAGCAGCCTCCTTGGCCACCACTGGACCAGCCCACTCCCAGGCCCCTGCCTTGCCACCTCCCACCATCAAGCTGGTGCTTTCCTTACCAATGCCACCAGATACTGGAAAAAAAAATCACAGCTACTCCCAGGCTGACTGGAGATTATCAATGAAGGAGGAGAAGGACAAACATTACTGTCAAAACAAGTTTTCCTGCTTGGCTTAGATAAAAATCTCAGCTTACCCCATGCATTATACAAACCCAGCCACTTGGCCAGGTTTTCAATCTCTCATTGCACAGGACCTTTATGGTTTTTTAAAGTTATCTTTGAGGGTAGCTATTTAATCAGTATATTGTTTTACAAAACAACGCACCCCTCACCAGCTTTTAAAATCTAATTATTTTTCTGGACCAGTCTCTCACATAATAATAACTCTAACAGATACTTTGCACAAGTCAGGCCACCCAATTTGTAGGTATAAACACTTAGAGATGGAGGCACTCTCTACAATAATAAAACTGTTCACAGCTGTCAGATTAAGTAGAATAGAGAAAGGAAAGCAAGAATCTTGGACTAACAGTTCTGCAAAAACAGAAGCTAAACCTCCTCAAATATGCCCTTCACTAAAAATAAGTAACTTTTTAAAATTGAGTATTAATCTGTAAGTACCCTACACCTGTAGAAAAAACAGAAACCTTTCTCCATGTAAAGAGCTATTTTTTTCCCTATATAGAATACAACGATCATTTTGAAGTGAGAAAACCATCTGCAATTCAAGACAAGCTACTCTCAGTTTCAAGGGTTCCCACTAGTCATGCAGCTAAAAAAAAAACCAAAACACCAAAAAAAACAAACCACACCAAACAAAAAGTGTGTCAACAAAATGAGATACATTTCATGTACCATTTGAGATCTCAGTACTCTCTCTGGAGATCAGCTTTTTTCCTCTTCTCAAATCAAAGAAATACCAATGACCAGCTTCGTGTTCTAACAATTTTTCTTCCTCTCCCTGCTCAGACGGAGTTCACTACAGCATCTTGCTCATCCTAGTGCATCTGAAGACAGAATATTCTGGCTACCCTGTCACTCAAAATACAGTAAACTGGAAAGAAGGGATGTCAGGACATTCTGCACATTACCTTCTGAAGTAAGCAAGGAGTAAGAAAGAACCTAAATATAAGCATTTCCTCCTCCACTGGAATAGTAATGTTTGTCTTTCATTTTCCCAGATGGCCACTTGCTTCATTTAAACATTTTAACAGGTTGCCCAGGGATGCTGTGGCTGCCCCCTCCCTGGAAGTGTTCAAGGCCAGGTTGGATGGGGCTTGGAGCATCCTGGTCCAGTGGGAGGTGTGCGTGTCCCTGCCTGTGTAGGGGGGTTGGAACTGGATGATCTTTACCCAAACCATTCTATGATTTTATAACTAAATCAAATTCAATAAAACCCAAATATTTTCATATTAACCATTATCAAGAAACCCCCTCCACAGCAGCAGGGGAGCATTATGATTTCTTTTAAAATTTACTTTAAAAATTACTATTTTACTGTAATTCTGCTCTAAACTCCAGTACTCTCAGTGAAGTAGCTCTGACATATATTGTTACTTTGTTTTATCAAACTAAAAACCCCAAACTAGCAGGAATACTGATGCAGAATAGCCTGAACTTGCCTTATACACTGTCTTTGAAGAAGACCACAAGAAGGATGCATAACAAGCACAGAACATTGAAGACCACGATTCCCTGCATGACCAACTACATGGAGGTCAATGAACAGCCTCCTTCTGAAACATTTTATTTGTGTTTCCTATTGACTCTGTTAAGAACCTACTTCTGTTTCTTTTTAAAATCTCCCTCAGAACTTAGAACTTACTGATCCTTCTTCTGATGTACTCTGGCAGCTTACTTGTAAAAGACATACAATAGAAGGTTAAAAAAAAAAAAACAAACAAAAAGTTGAGTTGCTCTTCTTTATCTCATGCAATTTTTATTTCTCCCTCAATTCCTCCAGTGATCCAAGAACTCTACAAAAAGTTCTGGTGACTACTTTATCACTCTGTTCAAGGCCACAACTTGCAAGTTAGTAAAGCAACATTAATTGCCTTTGGGGGACATGAAGTGTTTACCATGTTTATTTGAATGAGTCACTATTTTTCCCAGGGAAAAAATGGTAATTTACCAGGAATGGCTTCATGCAGTGCAAATGAGAATGAAAGGATAGCTTTTTAACAGTCAAGTGCACCAGAGATCCATGTTTTTCTTATGACAACCTTGGTCCAAAGTAATTTACACCAAAAACAAAAACAAAACAAAAAACAAACAAACAAACAGAAAAACAAAAAACCCAAGCCTATACACTTTTCCCTTTTACTCAACCTTAGAAAACTTCTACCAATGCATTCAGTTTATTCTATGCCAAACAAAACCAGCCAAACATAAACATAAATATCTACACTTTTATTGCCTAAACTAAAGAAATCTCATTATTTTGTTAATTTTTCAGCGATAACCAATTCTGGCACATTAAATACAGAGTAATTCATACCCACTCTAGTCTCCTCAGTCCTACATTTTCTTAAAATGTGTGTTATAAAAATTTTATTTTCTTTTTTTCTCAACTGTATCATCTCACACAAGTTATGATACCATAACTATTGCCTCAAGACAAATCAGCACTTACTACAGTCACATCCATTTAACACTATCTCTCCCAAATTCATGAAGGTGGCTGTCTGATAAAAGACAGTGCCTCCTAGCAGAGACATTCTTCTGCAAACCACAGAAGCCATAGGATAATTTACAATGCCAAACCCAAGAAGAAATATCTTTGTATCCTGTTCTCCAATTATCAAACAATTTGTACACCACCAGAATCTTCCTGTTTTGTTACTTGAGGGACAGTATGAAAGATTTCTGAATTCCAAATTATCCTGCAGAGTCTGAACCTGGCAGGCACATCCTGTCTTCTTCAAAGTGTTTAATTTAGAAGGCAGCACTGCAATAGGTACTCTGGCACTATCAACCTGCCTTTCATGCTACAGAGGAACACTAAAAGGATTAGGGGATTTTACCATGATGCTGAGATGTTTACCTTGGAATCATCACCAGCAGTATAAAAGGACTAAAGCCATGCCAGGGGTGTGTGTGTTTTCATCCTTCTGAGCCTCCTTCATAAACAAAATTAATTGTACTTAATAGCAAGCTATTAGTGAGTGCAAGCTGCTCTTGTGAACCTGGCAAAAGCTAGGGTCATGATCTTAAAAATCTGGGACCCTCTACACCAAGTATTCAGTCACTACTAAAAAGGGTATCCAACTCCTTCCTTCACCACACAGACTGGGATGGAAGGGAATGTGTTGCTCTTTTCTTCTGCATTAGAGGCTATTCTGCTGGGCAAATGCTAAAGAAACACTCATGAAGCACACATTCACATCCTTCTCTCAGGCAAAGTCTATTTTCTATACCTGCCTTAACTTGCAAGATCAACACTAACACATCTCTGGTAAGGATGCCTTCAAAAACTTGTAAGCCTCTCATTAGAATGGTAAAGTTGTTTCTGAGTAAGCTCGATTTTGTATCACACATTTATGCTATAACTCTGTTGCTGCATTTAAAGGACTAGGTATGCTTGTAAAAGATTTGTCAATTGGCATGTAGCACCAACTGCTTTATTCTGTTTTCTCCAATTAGCAGATTTATTTTCCATCCAATTAAAAGAACAGGGCATATTTAGTCTATGGACCTTTCCAGAACACCAAACAGAAGTCTTTTGTGACCAGTGAGAAAATTCACAGAGAATGCATACAGCATAATCATTTTGTATTATGTGTAAAATTCCAGATCATTAACCCCTTAAGAAGCAAGTCTTCCACACAGCTCCTTGGATGTAACTTCAGACAGGTCTTTCTTTTGCACACTAAGAGCAAATTGGCTCTTCACCTCAGGAAGCAGCCTGCCTGCTAGGGGAAACAAAAGGGAAGAAGGTTCTCTATTGCCTATTAAAACACATGAGCACCATGCTCTTATTAGACAAAGGCACAGTTCTAAGGCAATAAATACAGTTTTTTACAATTTACATTGGTTACAAGTAAACATAAAGGCAAAGTTAACTTCACCCCTCAGCAATTCAAAAGCTCCCTCACTGGCTGTTGAAAAGTCTCACCATAAGAAGAGTCAGGAAATTAAATGCTGTTATCCACAAGCAAAATAAACTGAGAAGTAAAACCCCTTGAAACATAGTTTCACAAGAAAAGAAAATTATATTCTGCATTGGGATGGTATGTAATCCATTTTTACATATACATAAAGTCTTTAACAGTAGTCTATTTTCAATTATATTTCAGAGATGACCTATTTCTGGTTTCCCATTACAACCTCTATTAATAATGCTCCAGTGAGCCTAGGGCTGAGACATCACATCTTCCAATGTAGAATACATTGCATGGTAATAACCTATACATACAATCATGAGTCCTGCTTTGTACTTCTTTCTTTTTTTCTTTTTTTTTTTTTTTCATTTTTTACCAAAAGACTCTCAAGGCAGAGCTAGCTTTCAAACTACCACCTCAGCCTGAGCAATAATTTTCACACTTAATTGATTCAGTCTCCTGTTGCTGAGATTGCTGAGTTATTCAACAAAGAATAAGGTGCATCTGGAACCAGGAGAGCTATTTTAAGTCAAAGGACAACACTGGCAAAGGAATAAGCAGGTCTAGATTTAATTGTGACTGATACATGTTAATAACTGAAGTATGGCCATGGGCTATTCAGACAGAATTTCATAGATGCATTGCTTCACTGTTACTACTTTTTAATACGAAGCTTGACAATCTTACAGTTTTATGGAATTATATGCCTTAGTTGCCACCATCCTCTGTCATTCTGTTATTACTGGACCTCTTCTTCCAAACATGTCCTAGTGCTGACAGCAGCCAAGATCTTGGGCATGCCCCCATATACTAAGTTTCCTTGTAGACCCCTGACTTTGTACAGAACTCTCTATGCACCTATCTCAGCTTTTTTGCTTTACATCTTTCTTACCTTTCTGCTACAAATGTGTGCTAACTCTGAACGCAATATGCTGGGTTTTGCTGGTGGTATTTCAAAGCTGAAATGTTCGTGCTGGGATTAGGTTCTCCATAAGTGAATGAAGATACACTAATGCTAGAATGAGGTTGTGAAGCACAGTCAACCCTACTGCAGAAGAAAGCCTAGCAAGTTAGATAAGCTAAGAATAGGAACAACAGGACAGGCAAGTAGCTATTTTTCTTTTCTGCCTGTGAACTCTCACGTAACTGCCATGAGGCACTGAAATGTAATTAAAAAGACAAGGGTGAAGAGTCAAAACAATGAATCAACAAAGCTGTTTTCAGTACCATGTTTAGATACTGTGTAGTAAGCCTGGAGTGATGCCACACACCAAATAAAGATGATCAATACTAAACAGCTGCCTTAGCTTTTTGCATCTTCTGTATACAAAGACTGCTGTACAAAGAGAGCCTATGGTCATGTAAGTAAAGATCACAATTTATTCTGCATCTTAGAAGTAAGTCTAGAGAGGCAGCCTAAATATTAATACCAGTTTTTGAGTGCTTACCTTCAAATTTATTCTACATTTTTTACTAATGTAATGCAATTCATGTACAAATATTGAATATAAATTTAAAACCTTCTGAGGAATAGAATAGCTATGACATCTTATTAGAATGCCCACAAGCAAGTATTGCTAAAACTTGTTTGAACCATGGCAGAATTTGCACACAGAAATCTGAAGTATTCAGTAAGCCCTAATAAATGCAAGAAATTCTATAAGCCATAGAAACTGCAAGCTAAACTAGGAAGACGATTAATTCTTTGTACTGCC